>NC_081360.1:105404809-105719809 GCF_030684315.1 Stegostoma tigrinum
CTAGCGTTTTGTACAGTTGCAGCATGACATCACGGCTCCAGAACTCAATCCCTCTACCAATAAAACCTAACACACCATAAGCCTTCTTAACAGCGCTATCAACCTGGGTGGCAACTTTCAGGGATCTATGTACATGGACACCAAGATCCCTCTGCACATCCACACTACCAAGAACCTTCCATTGACCCGGTATTCTGCCTTCCTATTATTCCTCCCAAAGTGAATCACCTCACATTTATCCGTATTAAACACCATTTGCCACCTTTCAGCCCAATTCTGCAGTTTATCCAAGTCTCCCTGCAACCTGCAACATTCTTCCACACTGTCCACCACTCCATCAACTTTAGTGTCATCTGCAACCTTACTAACCCACCCGCCTATGCCTGCGTCCAAGTCATTTATAAAAATGACAAACGGCAGTGGTCCCAAAACAGATCCTTGAGACACACCACCAGTGACCTGACTCTAGGCTGAATATTTTCCATCAACCACCACTGGTTGCCTTCTTACAGAGAGCCAGTTTCTAATCCAGACTGCTAAATCTCCCTCAATCCCATGCCTCTGTATTTTCTCCAATCGCCTACCATGTGGAACCTTATCAAAGGCTTTATTGAAGTCCCCACGGCCACCCGCTTTGACTGTACGAAGTGGGAAGAATCGAAAGAAAAGTGGTTGAGGGTGAAGACGAGTTTGGCTAAGCAGATGAGGGTGTTGGTTGGGGGGGTCTAGTTGGGCCTGTGTGACAGGAAGAAGCGGATGGCCTTTAGGCCATCTGCATGGGGAATACCGGTATATAGGGACTGGACGTCCATGGTGAAAATGAGGTGTTGGGGGCCAGGGAATTGGAAGTTCTGGATGAGGTGGACGGCATGAGTGGTGTCACGGACGTAGGTTGGGAGTCCTTGGATCAAGGGGGAAAAAATGGAGCCCAGATAGGTGGAGATGAGTTTGGGGGGGCAGGAGCAGGTGGGGACAATGGGTCAGCCAGGACAGGGGAGTTTTTGGATTTTGGGAAGGAGATAGAAGCGGGCGATGCGGGGTTGGGGAACAATGAGGTTGGAGGCTGTGGGTGGGAGGTCCCCTGAGGCAATGAGGTTGTGAATGGTTTGGGTGATGATGGTTTGGTGCTTGGGGGTGGGGTCATGCTCCAGGGGGCGGTAGGAGGAGGTGTCAGAGAGTTGGCGTCTGGCCTCAGTGATGTAGAGGTCAGTGCGCCATACAACAACTGTGCCTTCCTTGTCTGCGGATTTCACGGTGAGGTTGGGGTTGGAGCGGAGGGAGCGGAGGGCTGCCCGTTCTGCGGGGGACAGGTTGGAGTGGGTGAGAGGGGTGGGGAGGTTGAGGCAGTTGATGTCTCGACGGCAGTTGGAGATGAAGAGGTTGGGGGAGGGTAGGAGGCCTGGGGGTGGTGTCCAGGAGGAGTGGGTGTGTTGGAGGTGGGAGAAGGGGTCAGTGGAGGGAGGGTTAGGCTCACAGTTAGAGAAGTAAGCGTGAGGCGAAGGCGGTGGAAAAACTGCTCGATGTCCAAACCTGAGCGATATTTGTTGATGTGTGGGTGGTGAGGGGCAACAAAAGTGAGCCCCTTGCAGAGGACAGGACCTCTTGCCTAGCAATAAGGATGTGATTGGCTCCGGGGAGTTGGACGGTTGTGGGTTTGAACAACATGTGGAGAATTCTTTGTTCTCTGCAGAAACAAAACATTTTATGCCTGCAGTTTATTTTCCCTTCAGCAGTTGCTGTAAGCTATGCCTTTTACTGAATAAGTCAGAGACCACTGATACGTGTAAACCAGCCACCCTGCAACTTCTGCAAACCAGTAGAAGCATTTGGAGAAGGAAGACAGAGAAGCAGTGTTTTGATCAGCACGAGAATCATCTCAGCAGATCGTGTGAACAGAAACCGCTGAGCAGCTTTCCTAAGCCTCTGCTTAAAACCCCTCTGCTTTTTACCCTGTCTGTGTGTGTTTGTGTGTGTAAGAGGGGGTTTGTAACGGGATTAGCGTTGTAGCTACTGATGCTTCGTAACTGTGTATGAGTAGGGAGTCTATTTATTTGTAATAAATAGTGATTCTTATCAAGAACGTGCTTTCTATCAACCTGGGTCTGAAAGACAAGTTCATCAGGAAATTCTACATAACTTTTGAATTCTCTCACTTCTGTGAAGAGTGCAGGAGAAGCAGAGCTTCGTTCGCAGCATGGGACCCTAGTGAGGTGCGGTCTGCAATCTGTGCTGACCACCTCCAAATGTGGAGTACGGACTGAGATAACTGGGGAGAGATTCGATGAACATGGTGTCAAATACCATTGCCATGTACCTTTCTTGCTACGCCCACGGCAATGTAGCACTTCGCACCCGGGTTCACAATCTCCACCTCAAAGTAGTGGCTCCTGGTGCTCAGGGGCAGCTTGGCCTGTGCGAGTCCCACATCCATAATGCTTTTCCCTTTCCCTGCATACTCGAGCACCTTGAGAGAGACACAGAGAGATGGAGGCAGTCAGTGTTATTGTTGAGGGACAAACTGAGAAGGAGAAATACATGAGGTCAGAGATTTAAACTGCCTCAACAATTAACAAATCAGCTCCCAGAGCTAGCCAGCCTCTCACTTGCCTCCCCCATCCCCCTCACCCTGCCTCACTCTCCCTCACTCCCTCCTCACTCTCCCACATTCTCCCCTCACTCCATCTCACAACCCCTTCACTCTCCCTCCCCTCCTGTGCACACCCCCCCGCTTCACACCATCTCACTCTCCCCCTCACTCTCCCTCACTCCCCTTCACTTTCCCTCACTGTCCCCCATACTCTCCCTCACTCCTCATCGATCTCCCTCAACCCCCAATCCCTCACTCCCTCAGTCCCCCTCCCCCTCACTTCCTCTCTTTCCCTTTCATTGCAACTCTCTTCCTCCCTCTCCCTCCCTCCTACTCGATCCCCCCCCCCCACTGCCCGCCACTCTCCCTCACTGCTTTCATCAATCCAAGGGGCCACAAGTTGCAAAGTACATTCATTGTGTCCACACCTTTCTCCAAATTTCTTTGCTCCACCTCCCAGCAAATATTTAAGAATTATTCTTCCCTGTCCTCAACTCAGCACCAGTTTGAAACTGCCTTTCCACATAAATTTTTGATAAACTCCTCTGAGCATATTCCAGAGAAAAAGTCACATTGCTCGTCCCTTTCCGATAATTCAAATTTCCGAAGCATTCATATGGAAATCGTGAGGCTCAGATCCAAGCCCCTGGTCCCTGAGGAGCGATTCCTTCAGATTCATCTTGTTGTTGATGACACCAGAATGTGTGACTCAGTGTCTCAGACCCCAGGCACTCCTTCAGTGTCTACCAGTAGCTTATTGCTATCCTCCACGTATTCCAGCAATATCCAACCATTCTGCACCTCATGCTCACTCAGAGTGAGCACTGCCAGAGGACAGGCTGGAAGCGGACACGTTGAAGACATTTAAGGGGCATCTGGATGGGTACAGGGAGGGAATACAGGGATACGGATCGAAAAGTGGCAGATTTGTTTTTAGATTAATTCGGGCACGATGGTCGGCACAGACTTGGAGGGCCGAAGGGCCAGTTCCTGTGCTGTACGTTATCATTTGGTCATTTGTTTGTTCATTCTGCCCTCACTCTCTGCTCACGCACCACCTCCCTTGATGGCCTCAGGCCCTCCCTACCTATGCGACATTCTCCAGCCTCACAAATCCCTGAGATCTCTCCGATTCCAGCTGCCTGTCCATCCCCAACTTTTTGCATCAGTGATAATGGGAACTGCAGATGCTGGAGAATCCAGGATAGCAAAGTGTGAAGCTGGATGAACACAGCAGGCCAAGCAGCATCTCAGGAGCACAAAAGCTGACGTTTCGGGCCTAGACCCTTCATCAGCTTTTGTGCTCCTGAGATGCTGCTTGGCCTGCTGTGTTCATCCAGCCCCACACTTTGTCACCCAACTTTTTGCATTCTGTTTGTGGGCGCACTTTACCTGCCTGAGCTCAAACCCCTGTGAATACCACCCCCCCTTGAATCTCTCTGCCATGTGTCACTGGGGGCAAGGTAGTGACATCATGGTACCTTGGGGATGTGGGTTCAATTCTTATTACAGGAATAAATCTGGAATTAATAAATGGCCAAATGGTGACCATTGTTGTCTAATATCACCAAAAACCCAACTAATTTACTGATGTTCTTCAGGGAAGGAAATGTATCATTTTAACCCGGTCAGGGCTCCATGTGACTACAGGAATGTGGTTTCCTCTCAATTGCCTCTGAAATGGTTCTGATTCATTCAATTGGGTCAAATGCTAAAGTCTTAAGAAATGAAACTGAACGGACTGCCCAGTGTCAACCCGGGCACCGGAAAATTTAAAGGCAGAAGTAGCCCTGTCATAGAGTGATCGAGTCATACAGCATGGAAACAGACCCTTCAGTGTAACTCATAGAACATAGAACATAGAACAGTACAGCACAGAACAGGCCCTTCAGTGTAACTCATCCACACCAACCAGACATCCCAATCTGTCCTTGTCCCATTTGCCAGCATTTGGCCCATATCCCTCTAATCCCTTCCTATCCATGTACCCATCCAGATGCCTTTTAAATGTTGTAATTGTACTAGCCCCCACCACCTTCTCTGGCAGCTCATTCCATACACGCACCGCCCTCTGTGTGAAAAGGTTGCTCCTCAGATCCCTTTTAAATCTTTCCCCCCTCTCCTTAAACCTATGCTGTCTAGGTTTGGACATGCCCGTCCCTGAAAAAATACCTTGGCTACTCACCCTAACCATTCCCCTCATGATTTTACAAACCTCGATAAGGTCAGCCCTCAGCCTCTGATGCTCCAGGGAAAATAGCCCCAGCCTATCCAGCCTCTCCCTGTAGCTCAAACCCTCCAACCCCGGCAGCATCCTTGTCAATCTTTACTGAGACCCCTCAAGTTTAACAACATCCTTCTTATAGAGGACAACCAGAGCTGCATACAGTCTACCAAGCATGGCCTCACCCATGTCCTATAATGTGACCTCCCGTCCCCCATACTCAATGCACCAATGAACGCAAACATACCTAACACTGTCTTCTCCACTCTGTCTACCTGTGACTCCAGTTTCAAGGAATTATGTACCTGGATCCCTCGGTCTCTTTGTTTGGCAACACACCCCAGGACCTTACCAATAAGTGTATAAGTCCTGCCCTGATTTGCCTTTCCAAAATGCAGCACCTCACATTTATCTAAGTTAAACTCCATCTGCCACTCCTCAGCCCATTGCCCCATCTGATCAAGGTCCCATTTTACTCTGAGATAATCTTAATTCACCGTCTACTGCACGACCTATTTGGGTTTAATCTGTAAACCATAGCTCCTATGTCCACAACCAAACTTCATATAAATGACAAACCCAGCACCGATTCTTGTGGCACACCGCTGGTCACAGGCCTCCAGTCTGAAAAGCAACCCTCCACCACCACTCTCTGCCTTGTATCTTCAAGCCAATTCTCCATCCAATTTGGCCAGCTCTTCCTGGATCCTACGTGATCTAACCCTCCTGGCCAATCTACCATGTTGAACACTTTACTGAAGTCTGTATAGGCGTCTACCGATCTGCCTTCATCAAACTTCTTTGCCATCTGAAGAGAGAGTCACAGCTTCTGAATTTTGTGGAGGCAGTGTACGAGCTGGCTGAGGGGGGGGATGGAGGTCCAATTTGTGGGTGCAGTATTGAGGTGAAAAAGTGCGGCAGATTGCAAGGATACTGGGGCTGCCATGGCTGAGGTCGCTGTTGAAGGGGACGGAGGAAATAGACAGCCAGGCAGCGAGGGAGATATCAAACAGAGACACAGAATTTGCAGCTGGATGTTGCCCTGACGTTCTGCTGGCTTTGTTGGCCCCACATGAGGAAGGCAGGAAAGGAGGAACCCAAGCAATGAGAATGGATCCATCCAAGCCAGCGTCTTTAACTGAGACGTTCCAACAGGCAGCTTGAAGTGACTCCCAGTGAATCACATCCTCCTTTTATTTAACACAGCTGAAATCTGCCTGAGCCAGATGATTCCTGATGTTGACGACATCGAGAGAAGATTGTCCGCTCTTTCACCAAACTCATCCATGTCTCTGGGTAACCTTAGCACCTTCCTACCTCTTTCACATCCTGTTATTCCAGGCTTTGCTCTCTTTTCACAGACCCTCACTCCTTGAAGTGCCTGATACGGGCAGCACATCAGGCTACAACAATAACATGAAGTGGGAAGGACGATATGACGGAGCTGGATCAGATTGATCAAGGCAATGCAACTACGCTGCAGACACCCAGCGGCCTGCTTCAGTGCCTGAGTGTGCTACTATCACAGCCATCATTCCTGGAACTCAGTCCCAGTTCACAGAATGGAGAGTAGCCATCTCTTCAACCTGAGTCCCTTGTCCTCTCAGCGTCTGGGGATGGAACAAAGAGCTGTGGGAGCCTGCGCTGATGGTTACCGGCACCTCCAAAGGCATCATCACAGCTGCCAGAAAAGCCAGTGTCCACATATCACCCATTGTTGTTGCCACAGGCCAGTTACTCACAGGGGACCATGGAAACGGATCATTTACGTTAGTTGATGAATCTTACTGGCCAGCCATTTGTCGCTTTGGCAACTATGTCCATGAAACGGATGTATTGAGGAGAATTCGGTGATGGGCACACAGCCCTTCGCAACATGTGGGGTCCTATTTATATTAGAGTGAATAAGGGACATTGTGGTTTGCAAGGTGTGTTGCTGCTGGCAATCTGCCACCTGAGGCCCACAGTTAGTCCTCACAAAAGTGAGCCACAAAGGTTTTAAACAGCCTAACAAATTTAACAGCTACTGGGTGAGGTGCAGTCTGATCAGCACACAAGACCCAGCGACAATCTTTTGGATGTGTGCAGTTTCCTGTGGTTCTGGCTCTCTAATGTGTCTCAGAAGCTCAGTCTTCGCCAGTACACAAAACTGAGGAAATGTTACCTTCCTGCCCCTCTCCAATGCTGTCCTCATGCCCAGGTCTATGCTGCTGGAGATTGTTGTCCTTCATGGGCCCAATATTTGAGATGCCAGCTGGTGTCTGAAGTAAAATCAACACAGCTCACAATAATGTCTCAAACTTCTCTCTCTCAGAGATAGCAAGAACTGCTGATACTGGAATCTGAGATAACACAGTGTGGAACTGGATGAACACAGCAGGCCGGGCAGCATCAGAGGAGCAGGAAACTGATATTTCAAGTTGGGACCCTCCTTCTGAAACCATTTCAGTCAACCCAAAACGTCAATTTTCCTGATCCTCTGATGCTGCCTGGCCTGCTGTGTTCATCCAGCTCCACGCTGTGTTATCTATAATTGTCCTGTGGACCCTGCACTGTCCTCCTCACTAACAACTGGGGGTTAGTGCCCACATTGGCAGAGCTCTCTCACCGACTAGTCAAGCAACCGCCTGACACAGTCACACTCACAGGATCATACCTTACAGATACTGTCCCACACACCAGCATCACCATCCCTGGGTATGTCCTGTCCCACCAGCAGGACAGAACCAGCAAAAGGGGTGACACAGTGTGACACAGTCGGGAGAGAGTTACTCTGGGAATCCTCAATATTGACTCCGGACCCCATGAAGTCTCATGGCTTCAGGTTAAACATGGACAAGGAAACCTCCTGCTGATTACCACACACTATCCTCCCCCAGCTGATGGATCATTGCGTCTCCATGTTGATCAACACTTAGAGGAAGTGCTGAGGATGGTAAGGGCACAAAATGTACTCTGGGTGGGGGATTTCAGTGTTCGCCACCAAGAGTGGCTCGGCAGCAGTAATACTGATCGGGCTGGTCGGGTCCTTCAGGACATAGCTGTTAGACTGGGTCTGCGGCAGGTGGTGAGGGAACCAAAAAGAGGGGAAACATATCTGACCTCATCCTTACCAACCTGCCAGCTGCAGTTACATCTGTCCATGACAGTATCAGTAAGAGGGACCTTTGCACAGTCCTTGTGGAGACAAAGTCCCACCTTCACATTGAGAACAACCTCCATCGTGTTGTGTGGCACTATCCCCGTGCTCAATGGGGCAGACTTCACACAGATCAAGCAACTCAAGACGAGACGTCCACGAGGCGCTGTGGGCGATCAACAGCAGCAGAACTGTACTCCAGTACAGTCTGTAACCTCATGGCTTGACATATTCCCCACTCAGCCATTTCCATCAGGACAGGAGGTCAACCCTGGTTCAATGGAGAGTGCAGGAGGGCATGCCAGGAGCAGCACCAGGTTTACCTGAAGGTGAGGTACCAACCTGGTGAAGCCACCAAACAGGACTACTTGCCAAATAGCGAAAGCAGTAAGTGATAGACAGAGCTAAGCGATCCCACAACCAATGGATCAGATCTAAGCTCTGCAGACCTGCCACATCCAGGTGTGAATGGTGGTGGACAATTAAATAACTCACTGGAGGAGGAGGCTTCACAAATATCCCCTGTCCTCAATGATGGAAGTGCCCAGCACATCAGTGCAAAAGGATAAGGCTGAAGTGGTCAGAAATGGCCGAATGTGACACTCATTGCCAAATATCACAAAAACCAACCTGATTCACTAATGTCATTTCAGGGAAAGAAATCTGCCGTTTCCACCTGGCCTGGACTGTGTGTGACCCCAGACCCATAGCCATGCAGCAATCTTCAGCCAGAAGTGCCGAGTGGATGATCCATCTCAGCCTCCTCCAGTGGTCCCCAGCGTCACAGATACCAGTCTTCAGCCAATTCGATTCACCCCACGTGATGTCAAGAAACGGTTGGAGACACTGGATACTGCAAAGGCTGTGGGCCCTGACTACATTCCGGCAATAGTACTGAAGACTTGTGCTCCAGGACTTGCCCTCCACTAGCCAAGTTGTTCCAGTACAGTTACAACACTGGGATCTACCCAACAATGTGGAAAATCACCCAGGAATGTCCTGTACACAAAAAGCAGGACAAATCCAACGCGGCCAATTACCGTCCCATCAGTCTCCTTTCGATCATCAGTAAAGTGATGGAAGGTGTCACTAACAGCGCTAGCAAGCAGATTTTGATTACATTTTTATGGAGCAGTTTGTGGGAGAGGTCAGTCGGGAACAGGCAATTCTGGATTTGCCGATATGTACTGAGACAGATTCGATTGGGGCCATAAGGGGGCGGTGACCATAATGTGACACAAATCACTCTGCAGTTTGAAAGGGAGAAGCTGGGACTACAGTTGAGCAAAGGGAGCTACAAAGACATGAGGGAGGAACTGGTTGGAGTTGATAGGAAGGGGAGTCGAACAGGGAAGATGGTGGAGCAGCAATGGTAGGAGATTTGGAGTGTAATTTGAGAGGGACAGCAGAAATATGTGGGTAGGGTTCTTGCGAAGATTTGTAGCTCGGATTGTGGGTGATCTTGTTGACACATTCACTGAGCTGGCATTCAGACATTTCGTCACCATGCTAGGTGACATCATCAGTGCGGCCTCTGATGAAGCGATGCTGTTCTATTCTGCTTCGTATGATATGGTATGATATGATATGGTCTGTTGAGGTGTTGTGCGTCATTTCCAGTTCTTTCTTGCAAGGGTTTGCATATGGGGTCGAATTCCACGTGTTTATTTGGTTGCATTTAGGTCCACCAAATCATGTGAGGTATAGACAGGGTGGATAGCAAGAAGCTTTTTCCCAGAGTGGGGGACTCAATTACTAGGGGTCATGAGTTCAAACTGAGAGGAGGAAAGTTTAAAGGAGATACGCATGGAAGTTCTTTACGCAGAGGGTGGTGGGTGCCTGGAACGTGTTGCCAGTGGAGGTGGTAGACGCACACACGTTAGCGTCTTTTAAGATGTATCTGGACAGGTACGTGGATGAGCAGGGAGCAAATGCATACAGACCCTTAGAAAATAGATGGCAGGTTTAGACAGAGGATCTCGATTGGCGCAGGTTTGGAGGGCTGAAAGGCATGTTGCTGTGCTGTAATTTTCTTTGTTCTTTGCTGTTTGTTCTTTATTATGGGTGGAGAAACAGGCCTTTAGGAATTCCCATGAGTATCTATGATTGGCTCGAGCTAGGATGTCCCAGTTAAATTAATGGCCTTTGTTGCCTGACTTCACTGAAACGAGGGAAAGTTCACTGTGTCATTTTGCTGCAAGCTGATGTTTGTGCATCCTGATGCTAGTTTCCTTCATGTTTGTCCAATGTAATGTTTTTGGCAATCATTGCATGGTATTTTCTACACGACATTGGTCCTGCATGTCATGGGTATGGGGTCTTTGGTCCTTGTTATCTAGTATAGTAATGTCTGAAATGCAACCAGCCAGCTCAGCAATCAAGTCAACAATATGAACAGCATTTCTGAAGGTGGGACCAGGCTCAAAGCATCAGCTTTCCTGCTCCTCTGATGCTGCCTGGTCTGCTGTGCTCATCCAGGCCTACACCTTGTTATCAACAATATGGGGGTAAGTTAGCTAGTAATATAAAAGAAGATTACAGGAGTGTTTTTAGACGTCTAAAAAGCAAGAAAGAGGTAAGAGTGGGCTTTGGTCGGCTGTAGAATTGAAGCTGGGCAAGCAGTATTGGGGAGCAAAGAAAGGGAAAAGGATCTGAATCGCCACTTTGCGTCAGTTTTCACAGGGGAAGGAAATTCACCAGAACTTCAGGAGAGCCTGGGGGCAGAGGTGAGGGCAGTGGCCATCACTCAGGAGAAGTTGCTGGGGAAGGTGAAAGGTCTGCAGGTGGATGACTCACCCAGTTCAGATGGTCTACACCCCAGGGTTCTGATGGAGATCGCTGAGGGGATGGTAAAGAAATTGTTGGTGATCTTTCAGGAATCACTGGAGTCAGGGAGGGTCCCAGAGGACTGGGAAATGGTTAATGTAGCACCTTGTTTAAAGAGGGAGGGACGGGAAATTATAAGCCGGTTAGGCTGACCTCAGTCATTGGTAAAATTTTAGAGCCAATTATTGAGGATGAGATTGTGGAGGACTGAACTGCCTGGTAAAATAGGGCGGAGTTAGCACGGCTTCATCAAGGGGAGGTCAGGCCTGACAAATCTGTTAGAATTCTTTGAGGAGGTAACAAAAAAGTTAGACAAGAGTGAGTCAGTGGATGTGATCTATTTGGATTTCCACAAGACCTTTGACAATCCAGAGTTCAATCTGGGCAAATATGGAGTTCAATCCGGGCAAATGCGAGGTGATGCATTTTGGAAGATCAAATTAAAGGGCGAACTATACAGTAAATGGAAAGGCCCTGGAGAAAATTGATGAACAGACAGACCTGGGTGTTCAGGTCCATTGTTCCCTGAAGGTGACAACGCAGCTCAATAGGGTGGTCAAGAAGGCATATGGCATGCTTTCCTTCATTGGGCGGGGTATTGAGTACAAGAGTTGGCAAGTCATGTTGCAGTTGCGTAGGACTTTGGTTCGGCCACATTTGGAGTACTGTGTGCAGTTCTGGTCGCCACATTACCAAAAGGATGTGAATGCTTTGGAGAGGGTGCAGAGGAGGTTCACCAGGATGTTGCCTGGTATGGAAGGTGCTAGCTATGAAGAGAGGTTGAGTAGATTAGGATTATTTACATTAGAAAGACGGAGATTGAGGGGGGACCTGATTGAGGTCTACAAAATCATGAGGGGTATAGACAGGGTGGGTAGCAAGAAGCTTTTTCCCAGAGTGGGGGACTCAATTACTAGGGGTCATGAGTTCAAAGTGAGAGGAGGAAAGTTTAAGGGAGATATGCGTGGAAAGTTCTTTACACAGAGGGTGGTGGGCGCCTGGAGCGCGTTGCCAGCGGAAGTGGTAGACGCAGGCATGTTAGATATATTTGGACAGTTACATGGATGGTCAGGGAGCAAATGGACACAGACCGTTAGAAAATAGATGACAGGTTAGACAGAGGATCTTGATTGGGGCAGGCTTGGAGGGCTGAAGGGCCTGTTCCTGTGCTGTAGGTTTCTTTGTCTTTGTTTCTTTGACAAGGTGCCACACAGGAGGCTGTGAAATAGGATAAAAGCACATGGTGTTAGGGGCAAGGTACTGGCATGGATAGAGGATTGGTTAACTGGCAGAAGGCAGAGAGTAGGGATAAAGGGGTCTTTTTCAGGATGGCAGCTGGTGACGAGTGGAGATCCACAGGGGCCCGTGTTGAGACCATAACTACTCACTATAATACACTATCGATCTGGATGGAGGAGCTGAGGGCATTGTTGCTAGGTTTGCAGATGACACAGAGATAGGTGGAGGGACAGGGTAGTGTTGAGGAAGTGGAAGGCTGCAGAAGGATTTGGACAGGCTGGGAGGGTGGTAAAGAAATGGCAGATGGAGTACAATGTGGGAAAGTGTGAGGTTATGCTCTTTGGCAGGAAGAATAGAGGCATTGAGTATTTCCTAAATGGGGAAAGGCTGTAGGAATGTGAAGCACAAAGGGACTTTGGAGTCCCAGTTCAGGATTCTCTTAAGAATAACATGTAGGTTCAGTTCACACTTAGGAGCGCAAATACAGTGTTAGCATTCATTTCAAGAGGGCTAGAATACAAGAGCAGGGATGTACCTCTGAGGCTGTATAAGGCTCTGGTCAAACCGCGTTAGGAACATTGTGAGTAGTTTTCGGACCCGTATGTAATGAGTGAAATGTTGGTGTTGGAGGGGTAGCTGAGGAGATTTACAAGAATGATCCCAGGGATGAAGAGCTTCATCAATGATCTTCCCTCCATCAGCAGGTCAGACATGGGGATGTTCGCCCTGATTGCACAATGTTCAGCTCCATTTGTCACTCCTCAGATACTGAAACAGTCTGTGTCCAAATGCAACATGATCTGAACAATACCTAGGCTCGGGCTGACAACTGGCAAGTGACATTCACACCACACAAATGCCAGGCTATGACCATCTCCATCATATAACACTAGGTAAGAAAGTAGGTTCTGAGGGGGACACAAGGGCCATGGTTTGGTCAGCAGACCCAGTGAGCAGAGTTGGATGAATTTCCATCGTTTTTTAAAAACAGCGGATCAGATGTGAGATATTTGTAAAGTGTGAGGGCTGGATGTGGTTGTGGAGGGTAAGGGTTTGGGCTCTATACATTAGACATCATTTCAGTGACAAGGAAGGAAATAGAGAGAATGCCAGCTGTCGGGGTTAGCTGGGAAGACAACCTGGCCTGAAAACTCACCCTTGTGACGACACAAACTCCTCGCTCACTTTATACACAATGACACTCTTTGCACATCCCCGTGCCAGTCCATGCTTCCTCAAACAGTGTTCACATCAAAATAGGTCCTCAAATCCTACAGACCAACCTGTGACTCTGAACACACAGCCCCACCATCGTACCCATGCTCTCGATGATAAACCCTGTGCCTCTACCCATGCTCCCTCATACCATTCACACCAACTGATGCTTCTCTACCCACCATCCCTGCCTGGCTCCTTATAGCCCCTAGACTGTCTTCCTGCCAACCCACACCTTCACACCCCCACCCTTCAACTTCACACCTACGGTGATCACTCACCCAGTCTCCACCATGGGTAGACCTCAGGACTGAGGCAGCGATGAAATAATTATCAACTTCAATCAATGTATTTGTCTCTTGCAGGCTTTACTTTTTCATTGTAAAACTTCACTGCTCTTAAACGCTTTCCCCTCTGTAAAGGCATTTAACCAGCTTTCACTGAACTGCACCACCTCTAATCATAAGTATTGCAATGTCTGAAACAAACACAGATATTGTTGGAAATGCTCAGCAGGTCTGGCAACATCTGTGAAGAGAAATGTTTCTGGTGCATTGACTCTTCTTCAGAGTTGATGGTAACTATGAACAGATTGTTTTTAATGCAGGAGCTCGGGTGGTGGGAGGTTAAGAGTAAACAATAGATGGAGATAGACTCCGACAAGAGAGAAGAGCAGTTGGATAGACAAAAGTATGGATAACGATCTGGCTATGAGAATGCATTCATTCATCCACCTAACTATTCTCCGACCCTGTCAATATCCATCTGTAAACTCGTTTATCTCCCCATCACTGCCTGCTTTCCCACCTACTTTAGTACCATCGGTGATTTTTGCTATGTCACACTCTGTTCCTGTTCATAGATCATTTACACAGATTGTAAATAGTTGACGTCCAAGAACCAAACCCACCAGCACCCCACTAGTTACAGTTCACCGTGCAGAGTAGGGCACATTTATCCTGACCCTCTGTTTTCTGTCAGTCGGCCAATCCTCTATCCGAGCCAATTGTCTATCCTTGACTGTCTGGGATCTAACCTTCTGGATCAATCTTTTATATGGCACTTTGTCAAATGCCTTCTGTAAGTCTAGATATGCTACATTTACCAGGTCCCCACAATCCATCTTGCTGGTTACATCCTCAAAGAACTTCAGCAAGTTTGTTAAACGTGATTTGCCCTTCATGAAGCTGTGCTGATGCTGGTGAATTCAGCTTTGTTTTTCAAGTATTTGGTTATCTCTTTCTTTATGATTGACCCCAGCAACTTCCCCACTGCCAAACTAACCACTCTATTAGAGACAGCAGGAACTGCAGATGCTGGAGAATCCAAGACAACAAGGCATAGAGCTGGAGATAACAAGGTGGAGCTTGGAGAAGCTCCAAAGAAGCTGCTTGGCCTGGTGTGCTCATCCAGCTCTACGCCTTGTTATCCATTCTATGTTATCCATTCTAGTGCTTCCCAATTTTTGAGTAAGGATATCACATAAGTGTCCGATTCACTGATACCTTTCCAGAATCCAGGGAATTTTAGAGGAATGAGAATGAGCCTTTGTTGTCACGTGTTCTCAGTGAACATGGTGAAAAGTTTACACGTTGCTACTTACGATGCCAACTTAGGTACAAAGATGCCAAGGCACAGTTTCTTTCATGACAATATCTTACAAAATAGAGAAACAAAATGGCCAGCATTACTGAAGGAAAGGTTCAGAACAAATGAGCACGCTGGCTCCTGGCCTTCAGTCCACACCAGGCCGAGCTTCTCCTCAAGGATCATGAGGCCAGGAGAATCACCAGACCGCCACACTGGGCAGAGGATGACACGTTGGGAGGCCACTACAATACGCAGGGACGCCGCAAGCTAAGCCGGGACGCTGGTGTGGGAGGCCGGGAGTTCATCATCGGAGACTGGAAATCATCAGAGGACATGACAGAAGAAGAGAAATAGAAGAAGCAAGAGGAAGACAGGAGAAGAAATAGAAGCAATGAAGAGCGAGCGGGGTAGATGGAGTGTCCTACTCTGTTGCCATCTTGGCCATCTTTGGAAAATCATAACGAATGCATTCACTCTCTCTGTTGCCACCTCCTTTAATACCCCAGGACGCAGGTCATCAGGTTCTGGGGACTTATCTGCCTTTATCCCATCAGTTTACTTTATACTTTCTCCCTAGTTACAGTAATTTCACCAAGTTCCTCTGCAATAACTGTGGTTTTTGGGATGAAATTATTATTTTCCACTGTGTAAACAGAGACAAAATATTGCTTTAGTGCTTCTGGCATTTCTAAGTTCCCAGTGTTACCTTGCTAGTTTCGTTCTCTAAAGGACCAACATTTCCTTTTGCTATTCTCTTCCTTGTTATACACTTACAGAAGCTTTTGGTATCAGTGCTTATTTTTTTTTTGCTGGTTTCCTTTCATAGTTCATCTTCGATCCTTTGGTATTGTTTTATTAACCCTTGGCTAACACTAAAACGTCCTCCCAAACCTCAGAGTGTCAGTAATTTTTGCAACATGATATGCCCTAGCTTTTGTCTTTATGTTATCCCTGACTTCTTCATTAAGGCAAAGATTAATTTTTACCTTTTTACAACTGCTCTTCCTCTCAGGAAAATACTTTAATTAAGAGATATTTAGCATCTCCTTAAGCATTTGCTGCTGTTCTTCAACTGCCCTGCCCTTTAACATTTTTGCTCTGTCCACTTGAGCCAAATCTTTCCTCAGGTCTGTATAATTATCTTTGCCCAACACTTAAACTGTTGTATGTGACCCTGTCTTCACTCTTTCAATCTGAATTTGAAACTTTAGCATGTTGTGATCACCCTTTCCATTTCTCCATCCTTCCTTCCTCATTATATCAAACCAAATCTAGAGTAGCCACTTCTCCAGTTGGCCCCATGACATGCTTCTGTCAGAAATAATCCCTCATATACACAGTATGAATCATTATTTGAGGCTACCCTGGCCAGGTTGATGAATCCAGTCAATATGCATATTCAAATTACCCATAATTACCACTGTGTCCACTAGGTTTATGTCAATAGATAGAGTGAAATAGCAAACAACACTTCCTAGGACTTTTTATAAGCAAGTGAGCAGGAGTAATGCACTCAAACCAAAATGAAGACAAGGGGCAAAAGATTTAAACTATACAAACGTACAAAATTACTTGCTTGAAAACATACATGTGCACATCCTCCAATTCGAGCGAAAAAAAGTTCATAAAAGTTCGACAGTTATGCAAAAAGTACTTTTTCAAAGCAACAGCTAAATTTGTGAAAAAATAATTATGCACAGATTTTCAAAAGTATTGGTCTGTAGACTAGAGATAATGGGAACTGCAGATGCTGGAGAATCCAAGATAATAAAATGTGAGGCTGGATGAACACAGCAGGCCCAGCAGCATCTCAGGAGCACAAAAGCTGACGTTTCGGGCCGAGACCAGGGTTTGTAGACTAATACGCTTTGCATACAAGCTGTTGCCGCTGGGATTTCTACCTGGTTCAGGCTGGTTGAATTCTTTTCACCTGGAGATAGTGTGGGTAGATTCCATATTCTTAATAATTCCTGGCTTTCAGCGATGAAAACTTCTCTCTTTAAGAACCACCACTTGCAGTGAGGGGTTCTTCCTGTTGGTTTTTAATACTCAGATTTTACAAAGAGGGTTTTCAGAGAGAGGGGGGTTCAATAGGTCATGGTCCTGAGCAAGTTAGCTCCCAGTTTGTGGGCCTAAATCCAGTGATTTTAGTGCATGTACGAACTGGGACATGTGACTCAGCACTTCCACTTGAGCAGTTTGCCTCCTTTATAAGCAATAACATGCTGCAGCCCATCTTCACTTCTTTCAAAGTTTTCCTAAAAGTCCACAGTTTACTTACTCAATGAAATTCTAAATGAATACTTCAGCTCATGCATATTCATTAGGCATTCCAGACATGTCACTTTCAAAGACACAAAGGGAAAGACTTTTTAAATGCATTCGCCGCACCTTGACAAGTGCTTGGGACAGATCCTCTTAATAGCTGCTTCTGACATTTTTGATAGTTGGCTGTGACAGGTTTGATGTCAGTTCTGATCAGTTTGACAGTAAAGTAAAAAGGAGAGTCGGCAGAATTCAAACCTGCATGGGGAAACCCCAAAAGATATCTAAACTATTGCCTTAGCAACTTTGCCATAATTACAGAGTCTGACTAGCTCAGTTGGTAGAGCATGAGGCCCTTAATCTCAGGGTCAGGGGTCCAAGCCCCATGCTGGCTGTCTCTGTGTCTCACAACCTCACTTTCTGAGGTGAAGTGCAGTCTTGCTACCTGAAAGAGATAACAAAGTGTAGAGCTGGATGAGCACAGCAGGCCAAGTAGCACAAAAGCTGACATTTTGGGCCTAGCCTCTTGAAAAGACATAGTTAGTGAGTTTTGAGAAGATTTGTAGCTCAGGTTGAGGTTCTGGATGTGAGTTTGCTCGCTGAGCTGGAAGGTTAGTTTTCAGACGTTTCATCACCATTCTAGGTAACATCATCAGTGAGCCTCCAATGAAGTGCTGGTGTTACGTCCCGCTTTCTATTTATCTGGACATAGACATAGACATTATCTAGACATAGTTCCTCTGGAGTAGCTCAGTGGTCAGCACTGCTGCCTCACAGCACAGGGGACCTGGGTTCAATTCCAGCCTCAGGTGACTGACTGTGTGGAGTTTGCACATTCTCCCACGGTACAAAGATATGCAGGCCAGGTGGATTGGCCATGGGAAATTGCCTGTAGTGTTCAGGGGTGAGTAGATTAGGGGGATAGGTCCTGGGTGCGATGCTCTGATGGGTGGTCTGGGCTGAAGGGCCTGTTTCCCCCCTGTAGGGATTTGATGATGATGATGACTAAAGAAATTATGCACTTTTCACACATATTCACTTGCAACAATTCCCAATGTCCCCTGGCATCTGACCTCTGGCACAGGGCTCCTTCTCAGCCCTAAATATACCCTGGGAAAGGGAGCACTTCGCAACTCCAAAGCGGTACCTGCTTACTGAACTAGATGTTTGGAATATGTCTCCCCTGTATGTTCATGCCCCTCAGCTACCAAACCCTAAACTAGCCTGAGTGGAAGCCAGTGATAATTTAAATGATAAATGTTGCCTAGGATGCGTGGACAATGAACTGGCCTCATCCCACTCCTGTGAAGATAGGGCATGCTGTGTTTTGGAGATTGGAGGTTGGGGCATAGTCTCCAGGATAGTCTGGTATTCTCCCCCAGGATGGAATGGCCCCCTGTCACATGGAGAAATGGGGTCAAACACCTTGGGCAAGGAGCAAACTGAGAGACTCTGAGGAAATGGGAAAACAGGAGGGTCTGTCAGCGAACGGGAGAAGCTGTTAAATATTGGTACGCATAGAGAGATTTGGATGTCCGTGTACATAACTTGCAGAAAGGTAAAAGGTGACATTCAGCCCACTGTGCCTGTACGAGCTCACTGACAGAGTTTTTCCTTCAATGCATCATCACCACACGTGCACTCTGCCCTCCCATAGAACAATTCCTCCTTTTTTAAATCTGTTAAGAGCCTTCATTAATCTTCCTAAAGTGTGGGGCCCAGAACTGAACACACTCCTCCAGCTGGGGTCTGAGTGGTGATTTATAAAGGCTTTTGTGTAACTGCTTTGTTTCATCGAAATCTAACCCTCTGTTAATAAGACCCAAACTCCTCTGCTCTTTATAAACAGACTTCTCAGCTCATCCCATCACCTTTAACACTGTTACCTCCCCCAGCCTGCACTCCCCCAGGTCTCTCTGCTCTGACACACCCTTTAATGTCACACCATTTAGCTCCTAATATCTGATGTGAATTTTTTTGTCTTAAAACTGTTGACTGTTTTTGAACACATCATTACCTGGGACCCTGCAATGCCGGCCTCTGCTATACTGACTGAACAGAGTTCCAGGTTGGGCTGAGGATCAGGGGCAGAGGGGATCGGGGTGCAGAGGGTATCAGGGTGCAGAGGGTATCAGGGTGCAGAGGGGATCAGGGGCAGAGGGGATCAGGGGCAGAGGGGATCAGGGGCAGAGGGGATCGGGGTGCAGAGGGTATCAGGGTGTAGAGGGTATCGGGGCAGAGGGTATCAGGGTGCAGAGGGTTCAGATGCAGAGGGGATTGGGGGCAGAGGGGATCAGGGGCAGAGGGGATCGGGGTGCAGAGGGTTCGGGTGCAGAGGGGATCGGGTGCAGAGGGGATTGGGGGCAGAGGGGATCAGGGGCAGAGGGGATCAGGGGCAGAGGGGTTCGGGGGCAGAGGGGATTGGGGCAGAGGGGGTCAGGGGCAGAGGGGGTCAGGGGCAGAGGGGATCAGGGGCAGAGGGGGTCAGGGGCAGAGGGGATCAGGGGCAGATGGGATCGGGGCAGAGAGGATCGGGGTGCAGAGGGGGTGGGGGCAGAGGGGATCAGGGGCAGAGGGGTTGGGGTGCAAAGGGAATCACGGGCAGATGGGATCAGGGGCAGACAGATCAGGGTGCAGAGGGGGTCAGGGTGCAGAGGGGATCAGGGGCAGAGGGGATCAGGGGCAGATGGGATCGGGGCAGAGGGGATCGGGGTGCAGAGGGGATCGGGGGCAGAGGGAATTGGGATCAGAGGGGATCAGGGACAGAGGGGGTCAGGGGCAGAGGGGATTGGGATCAGAGGGGATCAGGGACAGAGGGGGTCAGGGGCAGAGGGGATTGGGATCAGAGGGGATCAGGGACAGAGGGGGTCAGGGGCAGAGGGGATCAGGGGCAGAGGGGATCAGGTTGCAGAGGGGATCAGGTTGCAGAGGATATCAGGGTATAGAGGGGATCAGGGGCAGAGGGGGTCAGGGGCATAGGGGATCAGGGGCAGATGGGATCGGGTGCAGATGGGATCAGGTGCAGAGGGGGTCAGGGTGCAGATGGGATCGGGTGCAGAGGGGGTCAGGGTGCAGAGGGGATCGGGTGCAGAGAGGGTCAGGGTGCAGAGGGGATCGGGTGCAGAGGGTATCAGGGTGTAGAAGGGATCAGGGTGCAGAGGGTATCAGGGTGTAGAGGATATCAGGGTATAGAGGGGATCGGGGCAGAGGGGATCAGTGTGCAGAGGGTATCAGGGCGTAGAGGGGATCAGGGGCAGAGGGGATCGGGGCAGAGGGGATCAGGGTGCAGAGGGTATCAGGGCGTAGAGGGGATTGGGGGCAGAGGGGATCGGGGCAGAGGGGTTCGGGGGCAGAGGGGATTGGGGCAGAGGGGGTCAGGGGCAGAGGGGATCAGGGTGCAGAGGGGGTCGGGGTGCAAAGGGAATCGGGGCAGATGGGATCAGGGGCAGACAGATCAGGGTGCAGAGGGGGTCAGGGTGCAGAGGGGGTCAGGGGCAGAGGGGATCGGGGGCAGAGGGGGTCGGGGTGCAGAGGGGATCAGGGTGTAGAGGGGGTCAGAGTGCAGAGGACACTGAGTAGACATTTTTATTCACTCACATAGGTGTCACGGAGTTGGTTAGCTCAGTTGGCTGGATGGCCCAGTTTGCAATGCAGAGAGACACCAACAGCATGAGTTCCAATTCCTGCTCCAGCTGAGGTTACCATGAGGGTCTCATCTTCTCAACCTCCTCCTTCACCTGAGGGGTGGCGACCGTCAGGCTAAACCACCAGTTCCAGTTGTGCCTTGTTAATGAGAGAGCAGCCTGAGGGTCTAGTCAGACCACAGTGACTTCTCTGGACGGGCCAGCATTAGTTTCCTGGAGGGCAGTAGAGAGTCACTTACATTACTGTGGATCTGGAGTCACATGTAGGCCAGACCAGCTAAGGCTGGTAGATTACCTTCCCTGAAGGACATTAGCCAGATGGGTTCTTCCAACAATTGACAATGGTTTCATGCTTACCATGAGGCCAAAATTTCAATTAGAAATTTTGAATGAATTCAACATCTGTTCCGGTGAGATTCAAGCCTCTGTCCCCAGATCACCGGCCTTGATGAATGGACTACTAGCCCAGGGACATCATCACTAGGTCACCACTTCCCACAATAAGACCAGAAACGTGGAAGTTCACTGAGATTGGAGAAGCTGGGGCTGTTCTCCTTTGAGCAGAGTGTTAAGGGCAGATTCAAGGGAGGGGTTTGAAATTATGAAGGTTTTGATCAGAGTAAATCAGGAGTGTCTGTTCCCAGTAGCAGGAGGGTCAGTACGCAGAGGGAAGGCCCATACTGATGGGAAATGACACCAGGCCCAGAGGAGGTGATGGAGGTAACATTTTTGAGGCAGTGAGTCGATGTGATCTGGAAGCAGTGTTTGCAAGGGCAGTGGAAGCAGGTTCCATCAGAATTTCCTACAGGGCTGTTGGGCGAATGAGAACAGTTTGGAGACCTTTCAAACAGCTAGCATAAGCATGATGGGATGAACGGTCTCCTGCACAGTAAAGACGCCACAGAAGGTTTTATTCTTTCTGGCTTCCAGGTGCGAATCTGTTTTGAAGCAGACCCTGAGGACTGAGTCAGAGAAAGGGTGAGGTAGAGATGACTCATTATTGGACCCTGACTATTGGGCGATAATAATCACAAAGCGGGCATGATGGGACCAAAGAGAGGGCTCCATGCAGTGGGCCCAGGTGGTTCAAGGTACATTCTGTGGGTTAATTACAGTTGGCAGATACTCGAGGGGCAAGAATTGGAGGAAGACAGTGATCTGGAAGGGTCCTGGGGGTTGGGGAAGGTTGCCTACATGGGGGAGGGGAACGATTAAGACCGTGAACTCAGGGGTATTGGGCAAACAGGGCTCTGTGTCAGGATGCAGACAGTAACATTCCTGTGTTTATGAAACAAAGAAACAAAGAAACCTACAGCACAGGAACAGGCCCTTCGGCCCTCCAAGCCTGCGCTGATCCAGATCCTCTGTCTCACCTGTCATCTATTTTCTAACGGTCTGTGTCCATTTGCTCCCTGCCCATCCATGTACCTGTCCAAATATATCTTAAAAGACGCTAACGTGTCTGCGTCTACCACCTCCGCTGGCAACGCGTTCCAGGCACCCAACACCCTCTGTGTAAAGAACTTTCCACGCATATCTCCCTTAAACTTTCCTCCTCTCACTTTGAACTCATGACCCCTAGTAATTGAGTCCCCCACTCTGGGAAAAAGCTTCTTGCTATCCACCCTGTCTATACCCCTCATTTATGGTGCGGTCCGTCCCAGTATCTTATTCTCTTGACTGAGAATTTGTAATGCATTCACAGAATTCCAAGCCTAATGTTGATCCTGTGCTCAAGTGGAATTCCGACTCTGTTTTTCCCAAAATTCACGGACACACAGATCACATGTCAGCATGTAAACACTCGGCCGGATGTTTGGGAAGATTCCGATTATCTGCCTCATTCCAATGAATCCGGAATCTGCTCACTGTAATTGCTCCAAAAGAATTAGATTGCGGCAGGCTGAGTATCTCAGTCCCATTTTCACATATTTCCAAAATGAAAAGCTATCTTCAGTGAAAGTGACCATGAAGTTGTTGGATTGTCCTATATTTTAAAAAACCCTCACCCAGAACCAAAGCATCATAGTCTAAGGAAATGGGGTAAACCATTTCAGCCCGAGATGAGGAGAAATGTCTTCACCCAGAGAGTGGGGAGCCTGTGGAATTCTCTGCCACAGAAAGTGGTTGAGGCCAAAACATTGGATGTTTTCAAGAAGAAATTCTTAGGCTAAAGGGATCAAATGGCATGGAGGGGAAACCAGGAACAGGGGGCTGAGGTGGATGGTCATATTGTTTGGCCGACAGATTTATTGACAAGGGGCAGAAGGCCCTCCTCCTGCTCCTATTCTCTATGTTTCCATGTTGTTCACTCACGTAATTCAGGGAAGGAAGGTTGTCTACATGATAGCACAGGCCCAGTGGGCCGAATGGCCTCCTTCTGCCGCCATAACAGTTCCTGGTTTGTAGGGGACTCCAGTCCAAACTGGTCAACTCTGAAGTACCCTCTAACCCACCAATCAAGGGAGTTATAGTGAGCCCATTAAAACCCTCCTGAAGGGCAACATGGGTCAGGCCACAGCACATGGGCTGCAGCAATTCAAGAAAGCAGCTCATCCCCACCTTCTCCAGGGGCAATTAGGGACAGGCAATAAATGCTGAGCCCAGCCAGGGTTTGAACCTTGTTGGAACCTTTATTTTCACTGCCCTTTCAGGCAGCACATTCCCTATCCCACCAATTTGCTGCAGATTCATAATTACCTTCACCTCCCCTGGGGTTTTTAATTTTCAAACTGGTTACCAACTCTCTTGCTACTCCAAACTGTTTCCCCTAGTTTATTTTATTTTAACCCCTCATAATTTTGAACAGTAAATCTTCCCATTAGCCTGTCCAGTTTTGAAGAAGAGTCCCTGGACTCAAAACGTTAACTCTGTTTCTTTTTCTCCACAAACACGCCCAGATCTGCTGAGTTTCTCCAGCACTTTCCAGCTTTTCAGCCTCTGTAGTTCTCTGTTTTACTCTTCCCCTTATTGTCCTGTGCTCTCAAAAGCAGGATCCTAGTTTCTCCAAGCCCTCCATATATCCCTGGAAAGGAGGATATGAGGGTGACAGCATGTCTCTGTGCCTCTTGAACAGATCTGGGACATACATCATGGGTCAATTGGTCTTTGTAATTACCACCTTCTGCGTTTTAAATCTAATAATTATTCAATGAAAAATGTTCCAGAGGGATTTAATCCAACTCTGCACGGGAGATAAATATATACAATTAAACAGCTTCCAAGCAACTTCACCAAATCCTCAGAATAATCAAATTGCGAATCATAAATTTCACACACTATTTTTAGCCTGGCAGCAGATGTTGTTAATTGAAGGGAGCGCAGAATTCTCACTGCGCTATTTTCTTCCTGCTTTTCTCTTGTGATGTGCTTTCAAATTAAACAGTGTGGTTCTGACTTTCTGGCAAATCCTCATCACAGGAATGAAACAGAATTCTTTTCTCTCAGGTGCAGAAGCATTGCGCTTGGCTGGATTCACTGCTCTCAATCTCTCCACAAACCTGCTGTTGAGTAGTTGCCTCTCAGGCCCCGTATCCTTGGCCACTTGTCGAGACTGTCTCTCTCTCTCTCTCTCTCGCTTTCCATCCCCTAGCTTCCCTGTCTCCCTTATTCACACCATCTCTCAAATAAAGCTGGTTCTCAGCCTCTTGTCATTCAGATGTTCAAACGTTGCTTCACATACATGCACTAGTTTTAATGGTTTGAATGAATGGTCACCCTTTCCTGCATAACTTGAGGAGCTGAATGGCCTCCTTCTGTGCATAGTAACAGGCTTATGATGGGCTGAACAGCCTCCTCCTGTTCTTAATAACAGGCTCAAGAGGGGCTGAGCGGCCTCCTTCTGTTTATTAGCATGAATTAGTTTATCTGTTCCTCATTTCCCACCACCATTTATTCTTTTACCAGATGAAGTTCAATTCCAAGATAAATTGTTTTTAATTTTAATTGTGTTAAAAAAAACTGACTGAATTATTTACAATTTGATGTTGTTGGAGCCACTCAGACTCCATCTTAATAGAGTCAGAACGTCTGTATTTTCCCCAGTTATAAGGGAAAGATTCCTGGCAGGGGACAGAAACCAGCTGGAGGAGTGTTTTAAACCGCAGTCTCTCACATTTCAGCAGTTGGGAGCCAGCTCTGATGATCTCTCAGTCTTACTGCCTCAAAGTGTTGAAGGACCAAACTGGTCTGAGCTACTGTCTGCTACTCAGTCAACGCTTACCCGAGTCACCAGTAAAACAGCTCGTACACTTCACCCAAATACTTTCACCCCATCATCCAGGTTCACAATAGACAAACATCTAGCATTTACCGACCTCTCTCAATCTCACCGAGGGTCAGTGTTTCACAGCCACTACTCTTTATTACACTGATAGGCTCAGTGGATGGTGAGAGTCAGACTGGGATTGTCCAGCACAGTATGAAGGGAAAGCCAATAACCAAAACTCTCTGGGTGATGCAGCAAAGAGTGAGAAAAGGAGGTTTTACAGTGTAACATCTGTCACATCAATTCTTTAACCTCGAACCAGGTACAATATAAATGGAAGAGAAGTCAAATAAGGAAGAAAATGAGACTAGTAAAGGAGACAATGTAGCATTAACAAGAGGTGAACATGCAGAACAATACAAAACATTCCCATTAACAGATCAGTAGTAAATTGTCACTCTCAGGCCTGGGGCTATACCGAACTGGAAACGTTAACTCTGTTTCTCTCTCAAAGAACAACGAAAATTACAGCACAGGAACAGGCCCTTCGGCCCTCCAGGCCTGCGCCGATCAAGATCCTCTGTCTAACCTGTCATCTATTTCAAAGGATCTGTATCCGTCTGCTCCCTGCCCATCCATGTACCTGTCGAGATGCATCTTAAAAGACGCTAACGTGCCCGCCGCTACCACCTCCGCTGGCAACGCGTTCCAGGCACCCACCACCCTCTGTGTAAAGAACTTTCCACGCATATCTCCCTTAAACTTCCCTCCTCTCACTTTGAACTCATGACCCCTAGTAATTGAGTCCCCCACTCTGGGAAAAAGCTTCTTGCTATCCACCCTGCCTATACCCCTCATGATTTTGTAGACCTCAATCAGGTCCCACCTCAATTTCCATCTTTCTAATGAAAATAATCCCAATCTACTCAACCTCTCTTTGTAGCTAGCACCCTCCATACCAGGCAACATCCTGGTGAACCTCCTCTGCACCCTCTCCAAAGCATCCACATCCTTTTGGTAATGTGGCGACCTGAACTGCACACAGTACTCCAAATGTGGCTGAACCAAAGTCCTATACAACTGCAACATGACCTGCCAACTCTTGTACTCAATACCCCGTCCAATGAAGGAAAGCATGCCATATGCTTTCTTGACCACTCTATTGACCTGCGTTGTCACCTTCAGGGAACAATGGACCTGAACACCCAGATCTCTCTGTTCATCAATTTTCCCTCGGACTTTTCCATTTACTGTCTAGTTCACTCTTGAATTGGATCTTCCAAAAAACATCACCTCGCATTTGCCCGGATTGAACTCCATCCGCCATTTCTCCACCCAACTCTCCAATCTATCTGTATTCTGCTGCATTCTCCAACAGTCCCCTTCACTGTCTGCTATTCCACCAATCTTAGTGTCATCTGCAAACTTGCTGATCAGACCATCTATACCTTCCTCCAGATCATTTACGTATATCACAAAGAACAGTGGTCCCAACACCGACCCTGTGGAACACCACTGGTCACAGGTCTCCAATTTGAGAAACTCCCTTCTACTACTACCCTCTGTCTCCTGTTGCCCAGCCAGTTTTTTATCCATCTAGCTCGCACACACTGGACCCCATGCGACTTCGCTTTCTCCATCAGCCTGCCATGGGGAACCTTATCAACCGCCTTACTGAAGTCCATGTATATGACACCTACAGCCTTTCCCTCTTCAATCAACTTTGTCACGTCCTCAAAGAATTCTATTAAGTTGGTAAGACATGACCTTCCCTGCACAAAGCCATGTTGCCTATCACTGATAAGCCCATTTTCTTCCAAATGGGAATAGATCCTATCCCTCAATATCTTCTCCAGCAGCTTCCAAACCACTTATGTCAGGCTCACCGGTCAATAATTACCTGGATTATCCTTGTTATCCTTCTTAAACAACGGGACAACATTAGTATTTCTCCAGTCCTCCGGGACCTCACCCGTGTTTAAGGATGCTGCAAAGATACCTGTTAAGGCCCCAGCTATTTCCTCTCTTGCTTCCCTCAATAACCTGGGATAGATCCCATCCAGAACTGGGGATTTGTCCACCCTAATACCTTTAGAATGCCCCCTCCTTACGCTGACCTGACCTAGAGTAATCAAACATCTATCCCTAACCTCAACATCCATCCTGTCCCTCACCTCGCAAAGTACTCATTAAGAATCTCACTCATTTTCTCTGACTCCTCACATAACTTCCTTCCTTTGTCCCTGAGTGGGGTACCCCTTTCGCTAGTTACCCTCTTGCTCCTTATGTATGAATAAAAGACTTTGGGATTTTCCTTAACCATGTTTGCTAAAGATATTTCACGACCCCTTTCAGCCCTCCTAATTCCTCATTTCAGATTGTCTCCACAGATGCGATCCGACTGCTAAGTTTCTCCAGCACTTTCTGATTGCGTTTTAGCTCATTGTTAATTAGATTTTTGAAACAATAATCAGAAAAATTATTAGGCACAGGTTAGGGAGGGGTTTTTGAAAAGTAGATCGCCCTCCATCAACATTCTCTGTTACTTCATTAATGTCTGATAGATCGGTCAGAAACAATGTGCTGGGTCTTGATATTATATGGAATTTGGGACAATGCAGTACAGCTGAGTTAATGGCCTCGTGGTATCATTGCTAGAGTGTAAATCCAGAGACCCAGGTAATTCTCTGGGGTTGAATCCTGCTCTGGCAGATGGTGGAATTTAAGTTTGATTAGAAATCTAATGATGACGATGAATCCATTGTCGGTGGTCGGGAAAAACCTACCTTGTTCACTAATGCCCTTTAGGGAAGGAAACTGCCATCCTTACCTGGTTGGGCCTATATGTGACTCCAGACCCACAGCAACGTGGTCAACTCTTAGCTGTCCTCTGGGCAATAAATGCCTACATCCTAAGAATGAGTTTTTAATATAACCACAAAGCCTAAGTGTTGTGGGACACTGAGAGTCCCATAATCTGCTCTCTCCTGAGGCTGATGTGACTTGTGGCAAATTTAAAGTGTGTGTCACCTCAGCTGAGGTGAGGGGCTAGGTTGAGAAGGCAGGGCTTTCTGAGTGGCCAGAACGGAGGGCGGCCCTCTATTCCTGCTTTTACAAATCAGTCAAGCTGCCTAATCAGTGCGGTTCTTTCAGTTTTTATTTTGTGTTTAACTGACTGCCCTTTCTCTTCTCGGCACGCCCACCTTGAAGAAGTTCTGTTCCTCTCATTTCAATCTTTCTTTTTATTCACCTTCCTATCCGCATTTGTCTGTCCAACTGCTCTTCTCTCACTTTGGGCTCTATCCTACCTTTCGTTTACTGTTTACTCACTGCCCCTCCCTACTTTCTGCACATCAACAGATGTTTTCCCAGTGACCATCAGTTCTGAGGAAAGGTCGCTGAGCCTGAAATATTAACTCTGATTCTTTTTTCTTCCTCGATGCTGGCAGACCAGCTGAGCTTTTCCAGCGACTTCTGTTTTTGTCCCTAACTAGTGCAATGTCAATTTGTGTCTACAAATCCTTTCCTGTCACAGTTGAGGTGCCAGAAGACATGAGGGCTGTGAATATTGACCTGTTATTGAAAAAAGGCAAGTCATCATAGACCAGAAAGTGACCATAACCGTAGCCATGGCGATGGCTTCCCAGAGGTAAAATATATCTGCACTTGGAGAAGCCTGGATTCATCAGCAAAATCAGAAAGGCCTAACAAGGCAAGGAGTTACACTGAGATCTTCTCTATCTCCCTTTTCCTCTCTCTCTCCCTACGTCCCTATCTCTCTATCTCTCCCTATCTCCCTATTTCTCTCTCTCTCTCCCTACCTCCCTATGTCTCTATCTCTCCCTATCTCCCTATTTCTCTCTCTCTCTCCCTACCTCCCTATGTCTCTATCTCCCCCTCCCTATCTCCCTATCTCTCTATCTCCTTACCTCTCTGTCTCCCTATCTCTCACCTTCTCCCCCATCTCTCTATCTCCCTATCTCTCTCTTTCTCACTCTCCCTATCTTCCTATCTCTCACTCTCTCTCCCTATCTCTCTATCTCCTTATCTCCCTGTCTCTCTCTCTCCCCCTCTCCCTATCCCTCTCTCTCTCTCTCAACTTCTCTCCCTATCTCTTTATCTCCCTCTCCCTAGCTCCCTGTCTCTCTATCCCCCTCTCCCTATCTCTCTCTCTCTATCTCTATCCCTGGGGTCACTGGGCAGTGACCAGGAGCAGGAACCCTGCCTAATCTCCCCTCTCTCCCTTGCCACGGTTGGTGATCCTGCTGATGATCCAGGTTGTTAGTCCCAGATCTGTGTTTGAATCCATGGCTTTTGTCCTCTGTCAGATTCCACATGGCTGGGGTTCTGCCTGGTGACCCAGTGAAGCCTTCTCCATGTGATTGGGCCACTCTGCTGCACCCTTTCCCACATACCAATGGCTTTGTTAGTGTTCAATGTCAAGTGCTCAGAAGAAATTGGGAAACAATGACCTGGACAGAAGATAATCTCCAACTCATGGAGATGTCAGGCCATTCCTGGGCTCTGCTGTAACTCAGGCCACAGCTGTGTCCCTCTGATCCAACATGAAGAACGTTTGATGAAATGTTACTCTGTCCCGAGCACTGGGATACTGCCTGCTGTAGACATGGCTCATGGACAGCGCTGATATGTACCTGGGGGTCTACGCCTCACTATAACAGAGACAAATACAAAGAGCACAGAGGTGAGCAGCTGAGGCCATGCACTTCATTCTCTCTGTAAACACAGGGGCTCTATTTCCCGATAGGAGGGCAGTCCAACTACTAAAACTTTTTTTTAAAATTACCGTTTACAAGGACAATCCCTAACTAGTTGCACCTGAGGCTATGGGTCATGTTGCCCAGAGTCATCTTCTTATAGAACACAGCAACAAGTAACAAGAACAGATTATTTGGCCCCTAGAGTTTGTCCTGTCATTCGATGAGACTGTGGCTGATCTTCCACTCCACAGAGTCATAGAGCATGGAAACAGACCCTTCGGTCCAACCAGTCCCTCCCGACCATAATCCCAAACTAAACGAGTCCCACCTGCCTGCTCCTGGCCCATCTCCCTCCAAACCTTTCCTGTTCATGTACTTTTCTAAATGTCTTTTAAACATTGTAATTGTGCCCACATCCACCACTCCCTCAGGACGTTCATTCCACACACAAACTACCCTCTGTGTAACAAAATTACCCTTCGTGTATTTTTAAATCTCCTCTCAGCTGAAAAATGTGCTCCCCTAGTCTTGAAATCCCCCGTCCTAGGGATATAAACAACCACCATTAACTCTATCTATACCTCTCATGATTTTAGAAACTTCTAGCAGGTTGCCTCTTGACCTCCTACGCTCCGGTGGAAAACATCCCAGCCTATCCAGCCTTTCCTTATAACTCGAACCCTCCATGCCCGGCAACATCCCGGTAAATCTCTTCTGAACTGCTTCCAGCTTAATAATCTCCTTCCTGTGACTAGGCGACCAGAACCGGACACAATATTCCAAAACAGGCCTCACCATTGTCCTGGACAACCTCAACATGACTTTCCAAATTTCTTTGTTCATTTACGGAATGAGGGTGTTGCTGGCCAGGCAGCATTTATTGTCCATCCCTAATTACCCAGAGGTCGGTTCAGAGTCAACCACATTGCTGTGGGTCTGGAGTCACATGTAGGCCAGACCAGGTAAGGATGGCAGTTTCCTTCCCCTGAAGGACATGAGTGAACCTGATGGGTATTTTTTTAAAACAATCGACAATGGATTCATGGTCATCATTAGATTCTTCATTCCAGATATTTTATTGTATTCAAATTCCACTATCTTTTGCAACAGGATTTGAACCCGGTCCCCAGAATGTTATACAGGTCTCTGGGTTAACAGTCCAGTGATAATACCACTAGACCATCTCCTCCCCTAACTTCATTACCCTCTATCCATTGATGCTTTCAATGAGTAAAAATCTATCAATCTCTGTCTTCAATTTAGAATTGTAGAATTAAAGAATTGTTGCAGTACAGAAAGAAGCCATTCAGTCCATCATGCCTGTACTGACACTTCAAACAAGCATCTGTGCCTCTCCTTCTTTTCCCCAGGCCCTGGCACATTACTTTTAATAATAAAAATTCAATCCCTCTCTCTAATGCCTCGGTTGAACCTGCCTCCCCTACATTTCCAAGCAGTACATTCCACTCTGTGTGTGACAGGTTTTTTTTTCTCACTTGCTTTTGTTCCATTTATAAATCATTTCAAATCTATGCCCACCTGTTCTTATTTCTTTTATGAGTGGGAACAGTGTCTCCCTCTCTACTCTGCCTGCTGACGATTTGAAAAGCTCTCTCTGATCTCCCTCTCAGTGTTTCTCCTCTCCAACAAGAGCAGTTCCAACTTCTTCAATCTATCATCAAACTTTCTCTTTCCTGGAACCATTCCTGTAAATTTCTTCTGCGCTCTCTCCAATGCATTCAATCTGGATGGCAATAACACAACGGCATGGATTGGTGATGAACAGCAAGAAGTGCCAGGTCCAAGGTCAGCCTTAAAATCATTAATAAAGTCCATCCCAAGCTCACTTGGGTAAGATGGAGGGCAATAAACAAATGCTGACCCCGCAGAATAAACAGGATCTGTGACATTTCCTTCGAATGTTTAACCTTCTGTTGTAATGTATCCCCAACTTCACGGAAAAATAATCTTCCTGGGAGGTTTGCTCAAGAGGACATCCACTTTATGTGGCAAAATGACCACCTTCAATTCTCCCATGTAGGTTTTATCAGTAAAATCTGGCTGTGTGCAATCTTATGGCCCCCGAAAGAATGATTCTGGAAGCAGATGAATCACAGAAAACTAAGACTTGTATCATTTGCAAGACATAAGTCTGGGTTTTGTTTCAAAGCTCTGACCATTTGTGTAAAGCAATGGGCAAGAAGAAACCCAAGATATTTGCTGTGGTATTTGGCATCATTCAGTTATTCAGCAATCAATTCATCATTGAAACATATCATACGCCATTAGGAAGGATCTAAGAGGAATCACTAATGACTCCCCTCCTGACTCCCCAAACCCTGTCCACCATCTACAAGGCACAAGGCAGGAGTGTGATGGAACACTCCCCACTTACCTGGATGGGTATAGCCCCAACAACACTCAAGAAGCTCAACACCATCCAGGACAAAGCAGCCGCTTGATTGGCACCACATCCACAAACATCCCACTCCCTCCACCCCCGACACTCAGTCGCAGCAGTGTGTACTATCTACAAGATGCACTGCAGATACTCACCAAAGATCCTCAGGCAGCACCTTTCGAACCCACGACCACTTCCATCTGGAAGGACAAGGGCAGCAGATACATGGGAACCCCACCCCCTGCAAGTTCCCCTCCGAGCCACTCCCCATTCTGACTTGGAAATATATCGCTGTTCCTTCACTGTCACTGGGTCAAAATCCTTGAATTCCATCCCTAAAGGCATTGTGGGTCAACCCACAGCACATGGACTGCCGCGGGTCAAGAAGGCAACTCACCCCCGCCTTCTCAAGGGGGCAACTAGGGATGGGCAATAAATGCTGGGCCCTTGCAGCAATACCCTGTCTAATGGCGGAATACAATAAACAGGCACAAATAGTTTGACAATGCTGTGAAAGGGTCACTGGACCCAAAACATTAGTTCTGTTTTTTCCTCCGCAGATGCTGCCAGGCCTGCTGAGCTTTTCCAGCAACTTTGTTTTTGTTCCTGATTTATAGCATCCGCAGTTCTTTCGGTTTTCATTTCACAAATAGTTTGAGGAAAATTTGGAAAATACAGTAAATGACATCAGTGTACACTGGCAAAGGACAGATTTCAGCGACTTACAGCAACTATACATTCTTGCTTGGTACAAAAACTCAAGTGAGGTCTGTCAACCATGATGAACAAAGAAGCTCAGGATCCAACAAATTATTAATTGCAGTAAATCGTCAGAAGTAGCTATAATTGAGAGCTTTATAGAATACAGTAAAGGGGGGGCAAACACCAAGGACATGGAGAAAAGAATATTAATATAATCTAATTGTAAAGATGAAAATGATCCTAAAAGCTTCTACAGGCACACAAAAAGAAAACATTTGACTCAAACAAATGTGGGTCTATCAGCAGCCAAAAAAGAAAAGATTGTAATAGGGAATAATTTGTGACTATTTTCACTGAGGATGATACAAGAAATCGCCCAGAACTGGTAATCCCAGTGATTCAGGGGGCAATGAGAAGTCGAAGAATCATAGAATCTCCTACAATGTAGAAACAGGCCCTTCAGCCCAACAAGCCCACACCCACCCTCAGAGCATCCCACCCAGAACCCATTCCCTTAATCCACACAGCCCTGAACACTATGGGCAATTTCCCATGGCCAATCCACCCTAGCCTGCACATCTTTGGGCTGTGGGAGGAAACTGGAGCACCCGGAGGAAACCCACGCAGACACGGGAAGAATGTGCAAACACCACACAGACAGTTGCCCGAGGGTGGAATCGAACCAGGATCCCTGGCACCGTGAGGCAGCAGTGCTAACCACTGAGCCACCAAGGCAGTTAGTGAGAAGAGCAGAAGAAGCGGCTGAGAGTTGATCCATCCCTGGGACCTGATGGTCTACAGCCAAGAATATTGAATGAGGCAGCCGCAGAGAACGTCAATGTCTTTATAGTGATTATCTTCCAAAATTCTATAGATTTTGGGCTGATTCCTGTGGGTTGGGAGGTAGCAAATATCATCCATTATTGAAGAAAGGAGTGAGAGAGACTACTGGGAACTACAACCCTGTTAGTCTTCCGTCAGGAGCAGAGAAAATGTGAGAATTGATTACAAAGGATAGGTACATAGGCACTTCAATGCTAATGATCTGATTGGGCAGAGACCCCATGGACTTGTGAAATGGACTGAAATCCACTTAGACTTTCACCAGCTTTTCGTTTTCCCCATAGAAGGCTGATGATAAACGAAAGTGCTTTGGATCGGCAGGAGTGTGCCGACATGGATTAATGATCGGCGAACAGGCAGAAAACAGAGAGTGGGAATAAATGGGGTTTTCCCACAGGGACAGGCTGTGAGCAGTGAGATCCCACACTGTCAGGAGCTGGGCTCATAAATATATATACATATATGGGATGTGGGGACTAAATGTAATGTTTAAACTAGGCGTCACAGTAAGAGGATTTGGGGTAGACCATTTAGGACGGAGATGAGGAGACATTTCTTCACCCACAGAGTGGTGAGCCTGTGGGATTCATTACCACAGAAAGTAGTTGATGCCAAAGCATTGAATGTATTTAAGAGGTGACTAGGTACAGCACTTGGGGCGAATGGGGTTAAAGGTTTTGGGGAGAAAGCAGGATTAGGCTGTTGTGTTGGACAATCAGTCATGATTGTGAAGAATGGAGGAGCAGGCTTGAAGGGCTGAACGGCCTCTTCTTGCTCCTATCTTCTAAGTTCCTATGCTAAGGGCCCTGTCAACCATGGTAAACCGCCCACAGTCCCCATGTCCCCGCATCCTCTCGCCGCATCAAATGCTGAGGGCAGTGCGTTCCAGAACATCCAAACAGCTTAACTAGAGGCCAGACCTTTAGGAGCCTGCCATTGGAATCTACGCATGGAGAGACCAGGAACTGGGAGAAAAGCTCATTCAATTCTTCAGCACGATGTGACCCACCTTATATTTCTGTTCCAGGAGCTGACATTAAGTTCACATCCCAATAGTCACCATGCCACCTGCAGCATGTCCCAAATGCCCAGTTCTCTGGGTTCCTGCTCTCCCTACAATCGGACCATTTCCTTCATAGAGCAGCAGCAGGAGACTTTCTGATTCAAGGGACCTGCCTGAGTGGCACCAACAACAGAAACAGAAATGGCTGGAAAAGCTCAGCAAGTCTGGCAGCATCTGTGGAGTAATCAGAGTTAACGTTTTGGGATGAGTAACCCTTCCTCAGAACTGATGGTAGCTGGGAAAAAGCTGGTTTTTACACTTGGTTAAGGAGCAAACGATAGAGGGAGATAGAGCCCAAGGAGAGAGAAGCGCAGTCCGGACAGACAAAGAAATTGATAATGATCTGGCCAGGAGGGTGAATAGCGGCTAATGGGGATTGTCAGTTACTATCAATGGGTGGTATGTAACGGCAGGCTATGTGGTAACAAGGCCTGGGGGGTGGGGGTTGGGGTAAGGACATGGGAGAAGGTGCCTCAGGCCCTAAAGTTATTGAATGCAATATCGAGTCCAGAAGGCTGTAAAGTTCCAAAGAGAAAAATGAGGTGCTGTTATTCCAGCTTGTGCTGAGCTTCGCTGGAACATTGCAGCAAGCCAGAAGCAGCGATGTTGGCCTGGGAACAGGGTGCTGTGTTAAAGTGGCAGGCAACTGGAAGCTCAGGGTCTTTTTTTTGCGAGCAGAATGTGGTCACACAGTCTACGCTTCGTTTCCCCCAGTGTAGAAGAGACCACATTGTGAGCATGTGTGTGTGTGTGTGTGTGTGTGTGTGTGTGTGTGTGTGTGTATGTGTGTGTGTGTGTGTGTGTGTGTGTGTGTGAGTGAGTGTGCGAGTGTGTGTGTGTATGCATGTGTGTGTGTGTATGGTTGGATATGAGTTTGTGTGTGTGTGTCTGTGTGAGTGTGTGTGTGAGAGAGAGAGAGAGTGTGCGTGTGTGTGTATGTGTGTGTGTGTGTCTGTGTCTGTGTGTGTGTGTGTCAGTGTAAGCTTCTTCAGGCAGGTGAGAAGACCCCCCTCCCCTCCACACGGTGTAGAAAGCAGGTGAACACAGGGGAATGTGACTGAGGCATGCATTGTCAAGAGTTTTCAAACAGAAGTTGACGATTGTGGTGATACAATCTCTGGGTTTGACATTCCCCTTCTGAGAAACAAGACATATAACTGTGCAAATACAGCAAGATAAATAAGCCAATGTTACTTAGCAACTCAAAGCATAGTGGCTTAAGAGCAGTAAAAACTCCAAAAATAAATAATCAGGACTTTTCTGCTGGAATTGGACTCTGCTGCAGGCACTCTCTGTTCACTCACTGTACCGTGAAACAGTGCCAGTGCAGCGATTTCTCCTGTAATGTTCCCCCCGGATCAGCTGTCAGGCATCATACACACTCTCCACAGCTCCTGTACGATGTGGGTGTGTCTGTTTGCGTGTGTGTGTTAGCGTGTGAGTGTGTCTGTATGCATGTGTATGTCTATGTGTGGGTGTGTGAGAGACAGTGTGTGTGTGTGAATGTTGGAGTATGTGTGTGTGTGAATGTTAGAGTGCGTGTGTGTATATGTGTGTGTGTCTGTCTGCGTGTGTGTGTCTGTGTGTGGTTGTGTGTGTGTGTGAGAGACTGTGTGTGTGTGTGTGTGTGTGTGTGAATGTTGGAGTGTGTGTGTGTGTGTGTGTGTGTGTGTGTGTGTGTGTGTGTGTGTGAGTGTGTGTGTGTGTGAGTGCATGTGTGTGTGAACATGTGCATATGACATATGTTTGTGAGTGTGTGAGTGCGTGTATGTGTATGTGTGTGTGTGAATGTGTGTGTGTGAGTGCGTGTATGTGTATGTGTGTGTGTGTGTGTGAATGTGTGTGTCTGTGAGTGTGTGTGAGTGCGTGTATGTGTGTGTGTGTGTGTGTGAGAGCGCATGTGTGTGTGAACATGTGCATATGACGTGTGTTTGTGAGTGTGTGAGTGCGTGTATGTGTATGTGTGTGTGTGAGTGTGTGTGTGTGTGTGTGCGTGTATGTGTATGTGTGTGTGTGTGAATGTGTGTGTCTGTGAGTGTGTGTGAGTGCGTGTATGTGTGTGTGTGTGTGTGTGTGTGTGTGTCTGTGTGTGTGTGTGAACGTGTGTGTCTGTGAGTGTGTGTGAGTATGTGAGTGCGAGTATGTGTGTGTGTGTGAGTGTGTGTGTGTGTGAACGTGTGTGTCTGAGTGTGTATGAGTGCGTGTATGTGTATGTGTGTGTGTGAGTGTGTGTGTGTGTGTGAGTGTGTGAACGTGTGTGTGAGTGCGTGTATGTGTGTGTGTGTGTGAACGTGTGTGTCTGAGTGTGTGTGAGTGCGTGTATGTGTGTGTGTGTGTGTGTGTGTGTGTGGGTGAGATAGAGAGAGGGAGAGAGAGTGGGTGTGGGTTTCCGTTTCAGCCATTGTAAAGAATTATTTCGCCAACACTGTTTTTGAAACAGGTTTCAATGTTCCCATGAAAATTGAATTTTCGACTTGAACCTACATCTGCCTCATACAGAAACACCTGAATCCTGTAGAATTAAGCTCTGACACTGTAACAGCTGTAACAACACTTCAACCCACTGGACCAATCTGTGACAAATGTTCAGCATAAAGTGAGAGCTAACAGGAACACCAGATCCCTCCCTGTCAGGTCCAACTTAATACTGCATGAGTCTCTGCTGAATAAACCACACTGTTGGGCCTCAGCCTCGTGCCCTAGTCCAGAACGCTGATCGACAACCCGTCAGGTTTAATGGGGGAGGGTCGGAGGCGGGGCTGGGGGAGAGACTTTTCTCTCAGGGCTCCTGTCACTGACACTCACCTACTATTCCACAAACTGCATGTGTGAACACGTCACAGCGCAGGGCAGGAGCAGCCAGGCAAGAAATTTACTCAGAGGGTGGTATGGGCTTGGAAGGCCCTGCCTGCCAATGTAGTTAACTCAGCCAGATTAGGGGCATTTAAACAGTCCTTGGATAAGCATATGGATGATGATGGGATAGTGTAGGGGGAGGGGCTCAGATTAGTTCACAGATTGGCGCAACATCGAGGGCCGACGGGCCTGTACTGCGCTGTACTGTTCTATGTTCTATGTTTTATGTTCTAAGTCAGAAACTCACCACTTTTCCCAATCTCACACAGCAGCCACACTGTTGAGGACCACTCCCCTGTGGGACTCCTCACTGGGGCAGGACACTTGAAATCAAGACAGTCTCACACAACAGTTAAAGACTTTATCAAGGTATACAAATTTCCCTAAAATCCCTGTCTTTCGGACCCAGGTGGACTGAAAGTAGGCAACAGATGAAACAAGAATTACTATTACTGACAAATAAAGAGACTCCAGCTACTATGAAGCATTGTTACATAACTCTCCTGCCTAAAACTCTAAACTGCTTGTAAACTCTCCGTTATGCACACAAAAAGATACAGACAATGAAAAGACGTGGGTGGTGTGGATGGCAGGGGGAAAGATTGAGAAGGCAGTTCAGTGGTTTGTGTTCAGAGGTTCAGCTGGGACACTTCTGGTCCTGATGAGCACACTGCTTCATAATCGTCCTTCTCTAGATGCTTTCAATGGTCAACTGCTGGCACCAGGGAGTCGGGTTCACATGTATCAAAAGTAGCTTATTGATTAAAAGCCACATCTGACAATAGCTGCAGGTTGAGGATAGGGGGTGGGGTTTGTTTTGGGGGGGGAGAAATAACCTGCCTTTCAGACTAAAACAAGACTTTGCTACAGAGAAAAGAGACAGCTCCTCAGGTGGCTTTTCAACACCCAGGGAGCCAATCATCTCATTGCAGCCAGGCAGAAGGCCTTTCTCATTGATGAATGGTCACTAATCCACAAAACAACCAGCTCCTTCTACCATTCAAAGCTCTATTTATATACAGCTCTTCATCTCCAGTAACCCTGTGCTGTCAAGAAGGGGAGTAGGGACAACCCTGGTAATTATAGACCAGTGAGCCTTACCTCAGTTGTTGGTAAAGTGTTGGAAAAGGTTATAAGGGATAGGATTTATAATCATCTAGAAAAGAATAATTTGATTAGGGATAGTCAGCACGGTTTTGTGAAGGGAAGGTCGTGCCTCACAAACCTTATTGAGTTCTTTGAGAAGGTGACCAAACAGGTAGATGAGAGTAAACCGGTTGATGTGGTGTATATGGATTTCAGCAAGGCGTTCGATAAGGTTCCCCACAATAGGCTATTGTACAAAATGCGAGGGAATGGAATTGTGGGAGATATAGCAGTTTGGATCGGAAATTGGCTTGCTGAAAGGAGACAGAGGGTGGTAGTTGATGGGAAATGTTCATCCTGGAGCCCAGTTACTAGTGGTGTACTGCAAGGGTCGGTGTTGGGTCCACTGCTGTTTGTCATTTTTATAAATGACCTGGATGAGGGCGTAGAAGGATGGGTTAGTAAATTTGCAGATGACACTAAGGTCGGTGGAGTTGTGGATAGTGACGAAGGATGCTGTAGGTTGCAGAGAGACATAGATAAGCTGCAGAGCTGGGCTGAGAGGTGGCAAATGGAGTTTAATGCAGACAAGTGTGAGGTGATGCACTTTGGTAGGAGTAACCGGAATGCAAAATACAGGGCTAATGGTAAGATTCTTGGTGGTGTAGATGAGCAGAGAGATCTCGGTGTCCATGTACACAGATCCTTGAAAGTTGCCACCCAGGTTGACAGGGCTGTTAACAAGGCATACAGTGTTTTAGCTTTTATTAACAGAGGGATCAAGTTCCGGAACCATGAGGTTATGGTGAAGATGTACAAAACTCTGGTGCGGCCACACTTGGAATATTGTGTACAGTTCTGGTCACCGCATTATAAGAAGGATGTGGAAGCTTTGGAAAGGGTGCAGAGGAGATTTACTAGGATATTGCCTGGTATGGAGGGAAAGTCTTATGAGGAAAGGCTGAGGGACTTGAGGCTGTTTTCATTAGAGAGAAGGAGGTTGAGACGTAACTTAATTGAGACATATAAAATAATCAGAGGGTTAGATAGCGCGGAAAGGGAGATCCTTTTTCCTAGGATGGTGACGGCGAGCACGAGGGGGCATAGCTTTAAATTGAGGGGTGAAAGGTATAGGAGAGATGTCAGAGGTAGTTTCTTTACTCAGAGAGTAGTAAGGGAATGGAACGCTTTGCCTGCAACGGTAGTAGATTCACCAACTTTAGGTACATTTAAGCCATCATTGGATAAGCGTATGGACGTACATGGAATAGTGTAGGTTAGATGGGCTTGAGATCGGTATGACAGGTCGGCACAACCTCGAGGGCCGAAGGGCCTGTACTGTGCTGTAATGTTCTATGTTCTATGTTCTATGTCCCTGTACTGGGAGTGTTTGATGGGGGTCAGTGTAGAGGGAGCTTTACTCTGTATCAAATCACATGCTGTCCCTGTCCTGGGAATGTTTGATGGGGGCTTGTGCAGAGGGAGGTTTACTCTGTATCTAACCCCGTTCTGCCCCTGTCCTGGGAGTGTTTTGTGGGAGTCAGTGTAGAGGCAGCTTTACTTTAGGGCGACACGGTGGCTCAGTGGTTAGCACTGCAGCCTCACAGCGATAGGGGCCCAGATTCGATTCCATCCTCAGGCGACTGTCTGTGTGGAGTTTGCACATTCTCCCCGTGTCTGCGTGGGTTTCCTCCGGGTGCTCCGGTTTCCTGCCACAGTCCAAAGATGTGCAGGCTAGGTGGATTGGCCATGCTAAATTGCCCGTAGTGTTGAGGGGTGTGTGGGGTATCGGAGGATGGGTCTGGATGGGATGCTGCAAGGGCTGGTGTGGACTTGTTGGGCCAAAGGACCTGTTTCCACACTGTAGGGAATCTAATCTAATCTAATCTGTATCTAACCCTGTGCTGTCCCTGTCCCTGGGAGTGTTTCATGCGGGACAGTGTAGAGAGAGCTTGACTCTGTATCTAACCCCATGCTATACCTGTCCTCTGCACATGATGCTTCCCAGCATGTCAGATGGTTTTCTAAAAGACATGCAGCAACAAATTTCAAAGGCACAAGAATGAAAGGACGTGATATTTAGAGCACATTGAAAACTTGCGACCACTAGCGATGCATTAGTTGAAGACTGGTCAGCAACTTGGTCATTGGCTTTTGAAAAACTCCAGGGTACAGTATCAGTGGGGATAGGGTCTGTCGCTCTATAACTCTGGGGTACACTTCTCGGGGGCGGGGGGGGGGGGGCGGCGGGTCTGTCTCTGTATAACACTGGGGTACAGTACCGGTGGGGACAGGTCTGTCACTGTATAACACTGCGGTACAGTACCAGTGGGGGGGCGGGTCTGTCGCTGTATAACACTGGGGTACAGTACCAGTGGGGGGGGCGGGTCTGTCGCTGTATAACACTGGGGTACAGTACTGGTGGAGACAGTTCTGTTGCTGTACAACACTGGGATACAGTACCGGTGGAGACAGGTCTGTTTCTGTATAACACTGGGGTACAGTACCTGTGGGGACAGGTCTGTCTCTGTATGACACTGGGGTACAGTACCTGTGGGGACAGATCTGTCGCTGTTTAACACTGGGGTATAGTACCAGTGGGGACAGGTCTGTCACTGTATAACACTGGGGTACAGTACCCAGGTCGGGGGGGGGGGGGCGGGTCTTTCTCTGTATAACACTGGGGTACAGTACCCGGGGGGCGGGTCTGTCGCTGTATAACACTGGGGTACAGTACCGGTGGGGACGGGTCTGTCCCTGTACAACACTGGGGGACAGTAGTGGTGGGGACAGGTCTGTCTCTGTATAACACTCGGGTACACTACCGGTGGGGACAGGCCTGTCACTGTGTAACACTGGGGTACAGTACTGGTGGGGATAGGTCTGTCTCTATATAACACTGGGGTACAGTACCGGTGGGGACGGGTCTGTCACTGTATAACACTGGGGTACAGTACTGGTGGGGACAGTCTGTCACTGTATAACACTGGGGTACAGTACCGGTGGGGACAGTTCTGTGTGCTGTACAACACTGGGGTACAGTACCGGTGGGGACAGCTCTGTCACTGTATAACACTGGGGGACAGTACCGGTGGGGACAGGTCTGTCTCTATATAACACTGGGGTGGAGTACCGGTGGGGACAGATCTGTCGCTGTTTAACACTGGGGTACTGTACCGGTGGGGACAGGTCTGTCGCGATTTAACAATGGGGTACATTTCCGGTGGGGACGCTTGTGTCGCTCTATAACACTGGGGTACAGTACCAGTGGGAACAGGTCTGTCACTGTATAACACTGGGGTACAGTACCGGTGGGGACAGGTCTGTCAATGTTTAACACTGGGGTACAGTACCGGTGGGGACGGATCTGTCTCTGTATAACACTGGGGTACAGTACCAGTGGGGACAGGTCTGTCACTGTATAACACTGGAGTACAGTACCGGTGGGGATGGGTCTGTCACTGAATAACACTGGGGTACAGTACCGGTGGGGACAGGTCTGTCAATGTTTAACACTGGGGTACAGTACCGGTGGGGACAGGTCTGTCACTGTATAACACTGGAGTACAGTACCGGTGGGCGACGGGTCTGTCACTGTATAACACTGGGGGACAGTACCGGTGGGGGTCAGGCCTGTCACTGTATAACACTGGGGTACAGTACCGGTGGGGACGGGTCTGTCTCTGTATAACACTGGGGTACAGTACCGTGGGGGACAGGGTCTGTCACTGTATAACACTGGGTTACAGTGCCGGTGGGGACAGGCCTGTCGCTGTATAACACTGGGGTACAGTACCGGTGGGGACAGGTCTGTCTCTGTATGACACTGGGGTACAGTACCGGTGGGGACAGGTCTGTCGCTGTTTAACACTGGGGAACAGTAAACGGGGGTGGGGGGGGTGCGGGTCTGTCTCTTTATAACACTGGGGTACTGTACCCGGGGGGCGGGTCTGTCACTGTATAACACTGGGGTAGAGTACCGGTGGGGACGGATCTGTCGCTGTTTAACACAGGGGTACTGAACCGGTGGGGACAGGTCTGTCACTGTATAACACTGGGGTACAGTATCGGTGGGGATAGGGTCTGTCGCTCTATAACACTGGGGTACAGTATCGGTGGGGATAGGGTCTGTCACTTTATAACACTGGGGTACAGTACCCGGGGGGGCGGGTCTGTCTCTGTATAACACTGGGGTACAGTACCCAGGGGGCGGGTCTGTTCCTGATAACACTGGTGTACAGTACCGGTGGGGACAGGTTTGTCACTGTATAACACTGGGGCACACTACCGGTGGGGACAGGTCTGTCACTGTATAACGCTGGGGTACAGTACTGGTCGGGAAAGGTCTGCCACTGTATAACACTGGGGTACAGTACCGGTGGGGACAGGTCTGTCAATGTTTAACACTGGGGTACAGAACCGGTGGGGACAGGTCTCTCTCTGTATAACACTGGGGTATAGTACCGGTGGGGATGGGTCTGTCGCTGTTTAAGACTGGGGTACTGTACCGTTGGGGACAGGTCTGTCGCTGTTTAACACTGGGGTACAGTACCGGTGGGGACGCTTGTGTCGCTGTATGACACTGGGGTACAGTACCAGTGGGGACAGGTCTGTCGCTGTATAACACTGGGGTACAGTACCGGTGGGGACAGATCTGTCGTTGTTTAAGACAGGGGTACTGTACCGGTGCGGACAGGTCTGTCACTGTATAACACTGGGGTACAGTACTGGTCGGGACGGTAGTGTCGCTGTATAACACTGGGGTACAGTACCAGTGGGGGCAGGTCTGTCACTGTATAACACTGGGGTACAGTAGCCGGGGGCAGGGGGGGGTGCGGGTCTGTCTCTTTATGACACTGGGGTACTGTACCCGGGGGGCGGTTCTGTTGCTGTATACCACTGGGGTACAGTATCGGTGGGGATAGGGTCTGTCACTGTATAACACTGGGGTGCAGTACTGGTGGGGAGAGGCCTGTCGCTGTATAACACTGGGGTACAGTACTGGAGGGGACAGGTCTGTCTCTGTATGACACTGGGGTACAGTACCTGTGGGGACAGATCTGTCGCTGTTTAACACTGGGGTACTGTACCGGTGGGGACAGGTCTGTCCCTGTATAACACTGGGGTACAGTACCGGTGGGGACGGTTGTGTCGCTGTATAACACTGGGGTACTGTACTCGGGGGGCGGGTCTGTCGCTGTATAACACTGGGGTACAGTATCGGTGGGGATAGGGTCTGCCGCTCTATAACACTGGGGTAAAGTATCGGTGGGGATAGGGTCTGTCACTTTAGAACACTGGGATACAGGACCCGGGGGGGGCAGGTCTGTCTCTGTATAACACTGGAGTACAGTACCCGGGGGGCGGGTCTGTCGCTGTATAACACTGGGGTACAGTACCGGTGGGGACAGGCCTGTCACTGTAGAACACTGAGGTACAGTTCCAGTGGGGACAGGTCTGTCGCTGTGGAGCACTGGGGCACAGTACCGGTGGGGAGAGGTCTGTCACTGTATAACACTGGGGTACAGTACCGGTGGGGAGAGGTCTGTCACTGTATAACACTGGGGTACAGTACCGGTGGGGACGGGTCTGTCACTGTATAACACTGGGGTAAAGCACCGGTGGGGACAGGTCGGTCACTGTATAACACTGGGGTACAGCACCGGTGGGGACAGTTCTGTGACTGTATAACACTGGGGTACAGTATCGGTGGGGACAGGTCTGTCTCTATATAACACTGGGGTACAGTACCGGTGGGGACAGGTCTGTCACTGTATAACACTGGGGTACAGTACCGGTGGGGACAGGTCTGCCACTGTATAACACTGGGGTACAGTATCGGTGGGGACAGGTCTGTCTCTATATAACACTGGGGTACAGTACCGGTGGGGACAGGTCTGTCTCTATATAACACTGGGGTACAGTACCGGTGGGGACAGGTCTGTCACTGTATAACACTGGGGTACAGTACCGGTGGGGACAGGGTCTGTCACTGTATAACACTGGGGTACAGTACCGGTGGGGACAGGTCTGTCACTGTATAACACTGGGGTACAGTGCTGGTAGGGACAGGTCTGTCACTGTCTAACACTGGGGTACAGTACCGGTGGGGAGAGCTCTGTCGCTATATAACACTGGGGCACAGTTCCGGTGGGGACAGATCTGTCGCTGTTTAACACTGGGGTGCTGTACCGATGGGGACAGGTCTGTCGCTGTTTAACACTGGGGTACAGTACCGGTGGGGACGGATCTGTCACTGTATAACACTGGGGTACAGTACCAGTGGGGACTGGTCTGTCACTGTGTAACACTGGGGTACAGTACCGGTGGTGACGGATCTGTCACTGTATAACACTGGGGTACTGTACCAGTGGGGACAGGTCTGTCACTGTATAACACTGGGGTACAGTAACCGGGGGTGGGGGGGGTGCGGGTCTGTCTCTTTATAACACTGGGGTACAGTACCCGGGGGGGGACAGGTCTGTCACTGTATAACACTGGGGTACAGTACCGGTGGGGACAGGTCTGTCACTGTATAACACTGGGGTACAGTACCGGTGGGGACAGGTCTGTCACTGTATAACACTGGGGTACAGTGCCGGTGGGGACAGGTCTGTCATTGTATAACACTGGGGTACAGTACCGGTGGGGACAGCTCTGTCGCTATATAACACTGGGGCACACTTCCGGTGGGGACAGATCTGTCGCTGTTTAACACTGGGGTGCTGTACCGATGGGGACAGGTCTGTCGCTGTTTAACACTGGGGTACAGTACTGGTGGGGACAGATCTGTCACTGTATAACACTGGGGCACAGTTCCGGTGGGGACAGATCTGTCGCTGTTCAACACTGGGGTGCTGTACCGATGGGGACAGATCTGTCACTGTGTAACACTGGGGTACAGTACCGGTGGGGACGGATCTGTCACTGTATAACACTGGGGTACAGTACCAGTGGGGACAGGTCTGTCACTGTATAACACTGGGGTACAGTAACCGGGGGTGGGGGGGGTGCGGGTCTGTCTCTTTATAACACTGGGGTACAGTACCCGGGGGGCGGGTCTGTCGCTGTATAACACTGGGGTACAGTATCGGTGGGGATAGGGTCTGTCACTTTATAACACTGGGGTACTGTACCCAGGGGGCGGGTCTGTTCCTGATAACACTGGGGTACAGAACCGGTGGGGACAGGTCTGTCTCTGTATGACACTGGGGTACAGTACCGGTGGGGACAGCTCTGTCCCTGTATAACACTGGGGTACAGTACCAGTGGGGACAGGTCTGTCACTGTATAACACTGGGGTACAGTGCCGGTAGGGACAGGTCTGTCACTGTATAACACTGGGGTACAGTACCGGTGGGGAGAGCTCTGTCGCTATATAACACTGGGGCACAGTTCCGGTGGGGACAGATCTGTCGCTGTTTAACACTGGGGTGCTGTACCGATGGGGACAGGTCTGTCGCTGTTTAACACTGGGGTACAGTACCGGTGGGGACGGATCTGTCACTGTATAACACTGGGGTACAGTACCAGTGGGGACTGGTCTGTCACTGTGTAACACTGGGGTACAGTACCGGTGGTGACGGATCTGTCACTGTATAACACTGGGGTACAGTACCAGTGGGGACAGGTCTGTCACTGTATAACACTGGGGTACAGTAACCGGGGGTGGGGGGGGTGCGGGTCTGTCTCTTTATAACACTGGGGTACAGTGCCGGTGGGGACAGGTCTGTCACTGTATAACACTGGGGTACAGTACCGGTGGGGACAGGGTCTGTCACTGTATAACACTGGGGTACAGTACCGGTGGGGACAGGTCTGTCACTGTATAACACTGGGGTACAGTGCCGGTGGGGACAGGTCTGTCACTGTATAACACTGGGGTACAGTACCGGTGGGGAGAGCTCTGTCGCTATATAACACTGGGGCACAGTTCCGGTGGGGACAGATCTGTCGCTGTTTAACACTGGGGTGCTGTACCGATGGGGACAGGTCTGTCGCTGTTTAACACTGGGGTACAGTACCGGTGGGGACGGATCTGTCACTGTATAACACTGGGGTGCAGTATCGGTGGGGATAGGGTCTGTCACTTTATAACACTGGGGTACAGTACCCAGGGGGCGGGTCTGTTCCTGATAACACTGGGGTACAGTACCGGTGGGGACAGGTCTGTCTCTGTATAACGCTGGGGTACAGTACTGGTCAGGAAAGATCTGCCACTGTATAACACTGGGGTACAGTACCGGTGGGGACAGGTCTGTCAATGTTTAACACTGGGGTACAGAACCGGTGGGGACAGGTCTCTCTCTGTATAACACTGGGGTACAGTACCGGTGGGGACAGATCTGTCGCTGTTTAACACTGGGGTACTGTACCGTTGGGGACAGGTCTGTCGCTGTTTAACACTGGGGTACAGTACCGGTGGGGACGCTTGTGTCGCTGTATGACACTGGGGTACAGTACCAGTGGGGACAGGTCTGTCCCTGTATAACACTGGGGTACAGTACCGGTGGGGACAGATCTGTCGCTGTTTAACACAGGGGTACTGTACCGGTGCGGACAGGTCTGTCACTGTATAACACTGGGGTACAGTACTGGTGGGGACAGGCCTGTCACTGTATGACACTGGGGTACAGTACCGGTGGGGACAGATCTGTCGCTGTTTAACACAGGGGTACTGTACCGGTGGGGACAGATCTGTCACTGTTTAACACTGGGGTACAGTACTGGTCGGGACGGTAGTGTCGCTGTATAACACTGGGGTACAGTACCAGTGGGGGCAGGTCTGTCACTGTATAACACTGGGGTACAGTAGCCGGGGGCAGGGGGGGGTGCGGGTCTGTCTCTTTATGACACTGGGGTACTGTACCCGGGGGGCGGGTCTGTCGCTGTATAACACTGGGGTACAGTATCGGTGGGGATAGGGTCTGTCACTGTATAACACTGGGGTGCAGTACTGGTGGGGAGAGGCCTGTCGCTGTATAACACTGGGGTACAGTACCGGAGGGGACAGGTCTGTCTCTTTATGACACTGGGGTACAGTACCTGTGGGGACAGGTCTGTCGCTGTTTAACACTGGGGTACTGTACCGGTGGGGACAGGTCTGTCACTGTTTAACACTGGGGTACAGTACCGGTGGGGACAGGTCTGTCACTGTATTACACTGGGGTACAGTAACCGGGGGCGGGGGGGGGTGCGGGTCTGTCTCTAAATAACACTGGGGTACTGTACTCGGGGGGCGGGTCTGTTGCTGTATAACACTGGGGTACAGTATCGGTGGGGATAGGGTCTGTCACTTTAGAACACTGGGGTACAGGACCCGGGGGGGTCTGGTCTGTCTCTGTATAACACTGGAGTACAGTACCCGGGCGGCGGGTCTGTCGCTGTAAAACACTGGGGTACAGTACCGGTGGGGACAGGCCTGTCACTGTAGAACACTGAGGTACAGTTCCAGTGGGGACAGGTCTGTCGCTGTGGAGCACTGGGGCACAGTACCGGTGGGGAGAGGTCTGTCGCTGTATAACACTGGGGTACAGTACCGGTGGGGACGGGTCTGTCACTGTATAACACTGGGGTACAGCACCGGTGGGGACAGGTCTGTCTCTATATAACACTGGGGTACAGTACCGGTGGGGACAGGTCTGTCACTGTATAACACTGGGGTACAGTACCGGTGGGGACAGGTCTGCCACTGTATAACACTGGGGTACAGTACCGGTGGGGACAGGTCTGTCACTGTATAACACTGGGGTACAGTATCGGTGGGGACAGGTCTGTCTCTATATAACACTGGGGTACAGTACCGGTGGGGACAGGTCTGTCACTGTATAACACTGGGGTACAGTACCGGTGGGGACAGGTCTGCCACTGTATAACACTGGGGTACAGTATCGGTGGGGACAGGTCTGTCTCTATATAACACTGGGGTACAGTACCGGTGGGGACAGGTCTGTCTCTATATAACACTGGGGTACAGTACCGGTGGGGACAGGTCTGTCACTGTATAACACTGGGGTACAGTACCGGTGGGGACAGGGTCTGTCACTGTATAACACTGGGGTACAGTACCGGTGGGGACAGGTCTGTCACTGTATAACACTGGGGTACAGTGCCGGTAGGGACAGGTCTGTCACTGTATAAAACTGGGGTACAGTACCGGTGGGGAGAGCTCTGTCGCTATATAACACTGGGGCACAGTTCCGGTGGGGACAGATCTGTCGCTGTTTAACACTGGGGTGCTGTACCGATGGGGACAGGTCTGTCGCTGTTTAACACTGGGGTACAGTACCGGTGGGGACGGATCTGTCACTGTATAACACTGGGGTACAGTACCAGTGGGGACTGGTCTGTCACTGTGTAACACTGGGGTACAGTACCGGTGGGGACGGATCTGTCACTGTATAACACTGGGGTACAGTACCAGTGGGGACAGGTCTGTCACTGTATAACACTGGGGTACAGTAACCGGGGGTGGGGGGGGTGCGGGTCTGTCTCTTTATAACACTGGGGTACAGTACCGGTGGGGACAGGTCTGTCACTGTATAACACTGGGGTACAGTACCGGTGGGGACAGGGTCTGTCACTGTATAACACTGGGGTACAGTACCGGTGGGGACAGGTCTGTCACTGTATAACACTGGGGTACAGTGCCGGTGGGGACAGGTCTGTCACTGTATAACACTGGGGTACAGTACCGGTGGGGAGAGCTCTGTCGCTATATAACACTGGGGCACAGTTCCGGTGGGGACAGATCTGTCGCTGTTTAACACTGGGGTGCTGTACCGATGGGGACAGGTCTGTCGCTGTTTAACACTGGGGTACAGTACTGGTGGGGACGGATCTGTCACTGTATAACACTGGGGCACAGTTCCGGTGGGGACAGATCTGTCGCTGTTTAACACTGGGGTGCTGTACCGATGGGGACAGATCTGTCACTGTGTAACACTGGGGTACAGTACCGGTGGGGACGGATCTGTCACTGTATAACACTGGGGTACAGTACCAGTGGGGACAGGTCTGTCACTGTATAACACTGGGGTACAGTAACCGGGGGTGGGGGGGGTGCGGGTCTGTCTCTTTATAACACTGGGGTACAGTACCCGGGGGGCGGGTCTGTCGCTGTATAACACTGGGGTACAGTATCGGTGGGGATAGGGTCTGTCACTTTATAACACTGGGGTACAGTACCCAGGGGGCGGGTCTGTTCCTGATAACACTGGGGTACAGTACCGGTGGGGACAGATCTGTCGCTGTTTAACACTGGGGTACTGTACCGTTGGGGACAGGTCTGTCGCTGTTTAACACTGGGGTACAGTACCGGTGGGGACGCTTGTGTCGCTGTATGACACTGGGGTACAGTACCAGTGGGGACAGGTCTGTCCCTGTATAACACTGGGGTACAGTACCGGTGGGGACAGATCTGTCGCTGTTTAACACAGGGGTACTGTACCGGTGCGGACAGGTCTGTCACTGTATAACACTGGGGTACAGTACTGGTGGGGACAGGCCTGTCACTGTATGACACTGGGGTACAGTACCGGTGGGGACAGATCTGTCGCTGTTTAACACAGGGGTACTGTACCGGTGGGAACAGATCTGTCACTGTTTAACACTGGGGTACAGTACTGGTCGGGACGGTAGTGTCGCTGTATAACACTGGGGTACAGTACCAGTGGGGGCAGGTCTGTCACTGTATAACACTGGGGTACAGTAGCCGGGGGCAGGGGGGGGTGCGGGTCTGTCTCTTTATGACACTGGGGTACTGTACCCGGGGGGCGGGTCTGTCGCTGTATAACACTGGGGTACAGTATCGGTGGGGATAGGGTCTGTCACTGTATAACACTGGGGTGCAGTACTGGTGGGGAGAGGCCTGTCGCTGTATAACACTGGGGTACAGTACCGGAGGGGACAGGTCTGTCTCTTTATGACACTGGGGTACAGTACCTGTGGGGACAGGTCTGTCGCTGTTTAACACTGGGGTACTGTACCGGTGGGGACAGGTCTGTCACTGTTTAACACTGGGGTACAGTACCGGTGGGGACAGGTCTGTCACTGTATTACACTGGGGTACAGTAAACGGGGGCGGGGGGGGGTGCGGGTCTGTCTCTTTATAACACTGGGGTACTGTACTCGGGGGGCGGGTCTGTTGCTGTATAACACTGGGGTACAGTATCGGTGGGGATAGGGTCTGTCGCTCTATAACACTGGGGTAAAGTATCGGTGGGGATAGGGTCTGTCACTTTAGAACACTGGGGTACAGGACCTGGGGGGGGCTGGTCTGTCTCTGTATAACACTGGAGTACAGTACCCGGGGGGCGGGTCTGTCGCTGTATAACACTGGGGTACAGTACCGGTGGGGACAGGCCTGTCACTGTAGAACACTGAGGTACAGTTCCAGTGGGGACAGGTCTGTCGCTGTGGAGCACTGGGGCACAGTACCGGTGGGGAGTGGTCTGTCGCTGTATAACACTGGGGTACAGTACCGGTGGGGACGGGTCTGTCACTGTATAACACTGGGGTACAGCACCGGTGGGGACAGGTCTGTCTCTATATAACACTGGGGTACAGTACCGGTGGGGACAGGTCTGTCACTGTATAACACTGGGGTACAGTACCGGTGGGGACAGGTCTGCCACTGTATAACACTGGGGTACAGTACCGGTGGGGACAGGTCTGCCACTGTATAACACTGGGGTACAGTATCGGTGGGGACAGGTCTGTCTCTATATAACACTGGGGTACAGTACCGGTGGGGACAGGTCTGTCTCTATATAACACTGGGGTACAGTACCGGTGGGGACAGGTCTGTCACTGTATAACACTGCGGTACAGTACCGGTGGGGACAGGGTCTGTCACTGTATAACACTGGGGTACAGTACCGGTGGGGACAGGTCTGTCACTGTATAACACTGGGGTACAGTGCCGGTAGGGACAGGTCTGTCACTGTATAACACTGGGGTACAGTACCGGTGGGGAGAGCTCTGTCGCTATATAACACTGGGGCACAGTTCCGGTGGGGACAGATCTGTCGCTGTTTAACACTGGGGTGCTGTACCGATGGGGACAGGTCTGTCGCTGTTTAACACTGGGGTACAGTACCGGTGGGGACGGGTCTGTCACTGTATAACACTGGGGTACAGCACCGGTGGGGACAGGTCTGTCTCTGTATAACACTGAGGTACAGTACCGGTGGGGACAGGTCTGTCTCTATATAACACTGGGGTACAGTACCGGTGGGGACAGGTCTGTCACTGTATAACACTGGGGTACAGTACCGGTGGGGACAGGTCTGCCACTGTATAACACTGGGGTACAGTATCGGTGGGGACAGGTCTGTCTCTATATAACACTGGGGTACAGTACCGGTGGGGACAGGTCTGTCTCTATATAACACTGGGGTACAGTACCGGTGGGGACAGGTCTGTCACTGTATAACACTGGGGTACAGTACCGGTGGGGACAGGGTCTGTCACTGTATAACACTGGGGTACAGTACCGGTGGGGACAGGTCTGTCACTGTATAACACTGGGGTACAGTGCCGGTAGGGACAGGTCTGTCACTGTATAACACTGGGGTACAGTACCGGTGGGGAGAGCTCTGTCGCTATATAACACTGGGGCACAGTTCCGGTGGGGACAGATCTGTCGCTGTTTAACACTGGGGTGCTGTACCGATGGGTGCAGGTCTGTCGCTGTTTAACACTGGGGTACAGTACCGGTGGGGACGGATCTGTCACTGTATAACACTGGGGTACAGTACCAGTGGGGACTGGTCTGTCACTGTGTAACACTGGGGTACAGTACCGGTGGGGACGGATCTGTCACTGTATAACACTGGGGTACAGTACCAGTGGGGACAGGTCTGTCACTGTATAACACTGGGGTACAGTAACCGGGGGTGGGGGGGGTGCGGGTCTGTCTCTTTATAACACTGGGGTACAGTACCGGTGGGGACAGGTCTGTCACTGTATAACACTGGGGTACAGTACCGGTGGGGACAGGGTCTGTCACTGTATAACACTGGGGTACAGTACCGGTGGGGACAGGTCTGTCACTGTATAACACTGGGGTACAGTGCCGGTGGGGACAGGTCTGTCACTGTATAACACTGGGGTACAGTACCGGTGGGGAGAGCTCTGTCGCTATATAACACTGGGGTACAGTTCCGGTGGGGACAGATCTGTCGCTGTTTAACACTGGGGTGCTGTACCGATGGGGACAGGTCTGTCGCTGTTTAACACTGGGGTACAGTACTGGTGGGGACGGATCTGTCACTGTATAACACTGGGGCACAGTTCCGGTGGGGACAGATCTGTCGCTGTTTAACACTGGGGTGCTGTACCGATGGGGACAGATCTGTCACTGTGTAACACTGGGGTACAGTACCGGTGGGGACGGATCTGTCACTGTATAACACTGGGGTACAGTACCAGTGGGGACAGGTCTGTCACTGTATAACACTGGGATACAGTAACCGGGGGTGGGGGGGGTGCGGGTCTGTCTCTTTATAACACTGGGGTACAGTACCCGGGGGGCGGGTCTGTCGCTGTATAACACTGGGGTACAGTATCGGTGGGGATAGGGTCTGTCACTTTATAACACTGGGGTACAGTACCCAGGGGGCGGGTCTGTTCCTGATAACACTGGGGTACAGTACCGGTGGGGACAGGTCTGTCTCTGTATGACACTGGGGTACAGTACCGGTGGGGACAGCTCTGTCCCTGTATAACACTGGGGTACAGTACCAGTGGGGACAGGTCTGTCACTGTATAACACTGGGGTACAGTAACCGGGGGTGGGGGGGGTGCGGGTCTGTCTCTTTATAACACAGGGGTACAGTACCCGGGGGGCGGGTCTGTCGCTGTATAACACTGGGGTACAGTATCGGTGGGGATAGGGTCTGTCACTTTATAACACTGGGGTACAGTACCCAGGGGGCGGGTCTGTTCCTGATAACACTGGGGTACAGTACCGGTGGGGACAGGTCTGTCTCTGTATGACACTGGGGTACAGTACCGGTGGGGACAGCTCTGTCCCTGTATAACACTGGGGTACAGTACCTGTGGGGACAGGTCTGTCACTGTTTAACACTGGGGTACAGTACTGGTCGGGACGGTAGTGTCGCTGTATAACACTGGGGTACAGTACCAGTGGGGACAGGTCTGTCACTGTATAACACTGGGATACAGTAGCCGGGGGCAGGGGGGGGTGCGGGTCTGTCTCTTTATGACACTGGGGTACTGTACTCGGGGGGCGGGTCTGTCGCTGTATAACACTGGGGTACAGTATCGGTGGGGATAGGGTCTGTCACTGTATAACACTGGGGTGCAGTACTGGTGGGGAGAGGCCTGTCGCTGTATAACACTGGGGTACAGTACCGGAGGGGACAGGTCTGTCTCTGTATGACACTGGGGTACAGTACCTGTGGGGACAGATCTGTCGCTGTTTAACACTGGGGTACTGTACCGGTGGGGACAGGTCTGTCACTGTTTAACACTGGGGTACAGTACCGGTGGGGACGGTTGTGTCGCTGTATAACACTGGGGTACAGTTCCAGTGGGGACAGGTCTGTCACTGTATAACACTGGGGTACAGTAACCGGGGGCGGGGGGGGGTGCGGGTCTGTCTCTTTATAACACTGGGGTACTGTACTCGGGGGGCGGGTCTGTCGCTGTATAACACTGGGGTACAGTATCGGTGGGGATATGGTCTGCCGCTCTATAACACTGGGGTAAAGTATCGGTGGGAATAGGGTCTGTCACTTTAGAACACTGGGGTACAGTACCCGGGGGGGGGCTGGTCTGTCTCTGTATAACACTGGGGTACAGTACCCGGGGGGCGGGTCTGTCGCTGTATAACACTGGGGTACAGTACCGGTGGGGACAGGCCTGTCACTGTAGAACATTGAGGTACAGTTCCAGTGGGGACAGGTCTGTCGCTGTGGAGCACTGGGGCACAGTACCGGTGGGGAGAGGTCTGTCGCTGTATAACACTGGGGTACAGTACCGGTGGGGACGGGTCTGTCACTGTTTAACACTGGGGTACAGCACCGGTGGGGACAGGTCTGTCACTGTATAACACTGGGGTACAGCACCGGTGGGGACAGTTCTGTGACTGTATAACACTGGGGTGCAGTATCGGTGGGGACAGGTCTGTCTCTATATAACACTGGGGTACAGTACCGGTGGGGACAGGTCTGTCACTGTATAACACTGGGGTACAGTACCGGTGGGGACAGGTCTGCCACTGTATAACACTGGGGTACAGTATCGGTGGGGACAGGTCTGTCTCTATATAACACTGGGGTACAGTACCGGTGGGGACAGGTCTGTCTCTATATAACACTGGGGTACAGTACCGGTGGGGACAGGTCTGTCACTGTATAACACTGGGGTACAGTACCGGTGGGGACAGGGTCTGTCACTGTATAACACTGGGGTACAGTACCGGTGGGGACAGGTCTGTCACTGTATAACACTGGGGTACAGTGCCGGTGGGGACAGGTCTGTCACTGTATAACACTGGGGTACAGTACCGGTGGGGACAGGTCTGTCACTGTATAACACTGGGGTACAGTACCGGTGGGGACAGGGTCTGTCCCTGTATAACACTGGGGTACAGTACCGGTGGGGACAGGTCTGTCACTGTATAACACTGGGGTACAGTGCCGGTGGGGACAGGTCTGTCACTGTATAACACTGGGGTACAGTACCGGTGGGGAGAGCTCTGTCGCTATATAACACTGGGGCACAGTTCCGGTGGGAACAGATCTGTCGCTGTTTAACACTGGGGTGCTGTACCGATGGGGACAGGTCTGTCGCTGTTTAACACTGGGGTACAGTACCGGTGGGGACGGATCTGTCACTGTATAACACTGGGGTACAGTACCAGTGGGGACAGATCTGTCACTGTGTAACACTGGGGTACAGTACCGGTGGGGACGGATCTGTCACTGTATAACACTGGAGTACAGTACCAGTGGGGACAGGTCTGTTACTGTATAACACTGGGGTACAGTACCGGTGGGGACAGGTCTATCTCTATATAACACTGGTGTACAGTACCGGTGGGGACAGCTCTGTCACTGTATAACACTGGGGTACAGTGCCGGTGGGGACAGGTCTGTCACTGTATAACACTGGGGTACAGTACCGGTGGGGAGAGCTCTGTCGCTATATAACACTGGGGCACAGTTCCGGTGGGAACAGATCTGTCGCTGTTTAACACTGGGGTACAGTACCAGTGGGGACAGATCTGTGGCTGTTTAACACTGGGGTGCTGTACCGATGGGGACAGGTCTGTCGCTGTTTAACACTGGGGTACAGTACCGGTGGGGACGGATCTGTCACTGTATAACACTGGGGTACAGTACCGTGGGAGACAGGGTCTGTCACTTTATAACACTGGAGTACAGTACCGGTGGGGATGGGTCTGTCACTGTATAACACTGGGGTATAGTACCGGTGGGGACAGGTCTGTCTCTGTATAACACTGGGGTACAGTACCGTGGGGGACAGGGTCTGTCACTGTATAACACTGGGGTACAGTACTGGTGGGGACAGTTCTGTTGCTGTACAACACTGGGGTACAGTACCGGAGGGGACAGGTCTGTCTCTGTATGACACTGGGGTACAGTACCGGCGGGGACAGATCTGTCGCTGTTTAACACTGGGGTACTGTACCGGTGGGGACAGGTCTGTCGCTGTTTAACACTGGGGTACAGTACCAGTGGGGACAGGTCTGTCACTGTATAACACTGGGGTACAGTAACCGGGGGTGGGGGGGGTGCGGGCCTGTCTCTTTATAACACTGGGGTACAGTACCCGGGGGGGGCGGGTCTGTCACTGTATAACACTGGGGTACAGTACCGGTGGGGACAGGTCTGTCACTGTATAACACTGGGGTACAGTGCCGGTGGGGACAGGTCTGTCACTGTATAACACTGGGGTACAGTACCGGTGGGGAGAGCTCTGTCGCTATATAACACTGGGGTACAGTTCCGGTGGGGACAGATCTGTCGCTGTTTAACACTGGGGTGCTGTACCGATGGGGACAGGTCTGTCGCTGTTTAACACTGGGGTACAGTACTGGTGGGGACGGATCTGTCACTGTATAACACTGGGGCACAGTTCCGGTGGGGACAGATCTGTCGCTGTTTAACACTGGGGTGCTGTACCGATGGGGACAGATCTGTCACTGTGTAACACTGGGGTACAGTACCGGTGGGGACGGATCTGTCACTGTATAACACTGGGGTACAGTACCAGTGGGGACAGGTCTGTCACTGTATAACACTGGGATACAGTAACCGGGGGTGGGGGGGGTGCGGGTCTGTCTCTTTATAACACTGGGGTACAGTACCCGGGGGGCGGGTCTGTCGCTGTATAACACTGGGGTACAGTATCGGTGGGGATAGGGTCTGTCACTTTATAACACTGGGGTACAGTACCCAGGGGGCGGGTCTGTTCCTGATAACACTGGGGTACAGTACCGGTGGGGACAGGTCTGTCTCTGTATGACACTGGGGTACAGTACCGGTGGGGACAGCTCTGTCCCTGTATAACACTGGGGTACAGTACCAGTGGGGACAGGTCTGTCACTGTATAACACTGGGGTACAGTAACCGGGGGTGGGGGGGGTGCGGGTCTGTCTCTTTATAACACAGGGGTACAGTACCCGGGGGGCGGGTCTGTCGCTGTATAACACTGGGGTACAGTATCGGTGGGGATAGGGTCTGTCACTTTATAACACTGGGGTACAGTACCCAGGGGGCGGGTCTGTTCCTGATAACACTGGGGTACAGTACCGGTGGGGACAGGTCTGTCTCTGTATGACACTGGGGTACAGTACCGGTGGGGACAGCTCTGTCCCTGTATAACACTGGGGTACAGTACCTGTGGGGACAGGTCTGTCACTGTTTAACACTGGGGTACAGTACTGGTCGGGACGGTAGTGTCGCTGTATAACACTGGGGTACAGTACCAGTGGGGACAGGTCTGTCACTGTATAACACTGGGATACAGTAGCCGGGGGCAGGGGGGGGTGCGGGTCTGTCTCTTTATGACACTGGGGTACTGTACTCGGGGGGCGGGTCTGTCGCTGTATAACACTGGGGTACAGTATCGGTGGGGATAGGGTCTGTCACTGTATAACACTGGGGTGCAGTACTGGTGGGGAGAGGCCTGTCGCTGTATAACACTGGGGTACAGTACCGGAGGGGACAGGTCTGTCTCTGTATGACACTGGGGTACAGTACCTGTGGGGACAGATCTGTCGCTGTTTAACACTGGGGTACTGTACCGGTGGGGACAGGTCTGTCACTGTTTAACACTGGGGTACAGTACCGGTGGGGACGGTTGTGTCGCTGTATAACACTGGGGTACAGTTCCAGTGGGGACAGGTCTGTCACTGTATAACACTGGGGTACAGTAACCGGGGGCGGGGGGGGGTGCGGGTCTGTCTCTTTATAACACTGGGGTACTGTACTCGGGGGGCGGGTCTGTCGCTGTATAACACTGGGGTACAGTATCGGTGGGGATATGGTCTGCCGCTCTATAACACTGGGGTAAAGTATCGGTGGGAATAGGGTCTGTCACTTTAGAACACTGGGGTACAGTACCCGGGGGGGGGCTGGTCTGTCTCTGTATAACACTGGGGTACAGTACCCGGGGGGCGGGTCTGTCGCTGTATAACACTGGGGTACAGTACCGGTGGGGACAGGCCTGTCACTGTAGAACATTGAGGTACAGTTCCAGTGGGGACAGGTCTGTCGCTGTGGAGCACTGGGGCACAGTACCGGTGGGGAGAGGTCTGTCGCTGTATAACACTGGGGTACAGTACCGGTGGGGACGGGTCTGTCACTGTTTAACACTGGGGTACAGCACCGGTGGGGACAGGTCTGTCACTGTATAACACTGGGGTACAGCACCGGTGGGGACAGTTCTGTGACTGTATAACACTGGGGTGCAGTATCGGTGGGGACAGGTCTGTCTCTATATAACACTGGGGTACAGTACCGGTGGGGACAGGTCTGTCACTGTATAACACTGGGGTACAGTACCGGTGGGGACAGGTCTGCCACTGTATAACACTGGGGTACAGTATCGGTGGGGACAGGTCTGTCTCTATATAACACTGGGGTACAGTACCGGTGGGGACAGGTCTGTCTCTATATAACACTGGGGTACAGTACCGGTGGGGACAGGTCTGTCACTGTATAACACTGGGGTACAGTACCGGTGGGGACAGGGTCTGTCACTGTATAACACTGGGGTACAGTACCGGTGGGGACAGGTCTGTCACTGTATAACACTGGGGTACAGTGCCGGTGGGGACAGGTCTGTCACTGTATAACACTGGGGTACAGTACCGGTGGGGACAGGTCTGTCACTGTATAACACTGGGGTACAGTACCGGTGGGGACAGGGTCTGTCCCTGTATAACACTGGGGTACAGTACCGGTGGGGACAGGTCTGTCACTGTATAACACTGGGGTACAGTGCCGGTGGGGACAGGTCTGTCACTGTATAACACTGGGGTACAGTACCGGTGGGGAGAGCTCTGTCGCTATATAACACTGGGGCACAGTTCCGGTGGGAACAGATCTGTCGCTGTTTAACACTGGGGTGCTGTACCGATGGGGACAGGTCTGTCGCTGTTTAACACTGGGGTACAGTACCGGTGGGGACGGATCTGTCACTGTATAACACTGGGGTACAGTACCAGTGGGGACAGATCTGTCACTGTGTAACACTGGGGTACAGTACCGGTGGGGACGGATCTGTCACTGTATAACACTGGAGTACAGTACCAGTGGGGACAGGTCTGTTACTGTATAACACTGGGGTACAGTACCGGTGGGGACAGGTCTATCTCTATATAACACTGGTGTACAGTACCGGTGGGGACAGCTCTGTCACTGTATAACACTGGGGTACAGTGCCGGTGGGGACAGGTCTGTCACTGTATAACACTGGGGTACAGTACCGGTGGGGAGAGCTCTGTCGCTATATAACACTGGGGCACAGTTCCGGTGGGAACAGATCTGTCGCTGTTTAACACTGGGGTACAGTACCAGTGGGGACAGATCTGTGGCTGTTTAACACTGGGGTGCTGTACCGATGGGGACAGGTCTGTCGCTGTTTAACACTGGGGTACAGTACCGGTGGGGACGGATCTGTCACTGTATAACACTGGGGTACAGTACCGTGGGAGACAGGGTCTGTCACTTTATAACACTGGAGTACAGTACCGGTGGGGATGGGTCTGTCACTGTATAACACTGGGGTGCAGTACTGGTGGGGACAGGTCTGTCTCTGTATAACACTGGGGTACAGTACCGGAGGGGACAGGTCTGTCTCTGTATGACACTGGGGTACAGTACCGGTGGGGACGGTTGTGTCGCTGTATAACACTGGGGTACAGTTCCAGTGGGGACAGGTCTGTCACTGTATAACACTGGGGTACAGTAACCGGGGGCGGGGGGGGGTGCGGGTCTGTCTCTTTATAACACTGGGGTACTGTACTCGGGGGGCGGGTCTGTCGCTGTATAACACTGGGGTACAGTATCGGTGGGGATATGGTCTGCCGCTCTATAACACTGGGGTAAAGTATCGGTGGGAATAGGGTCTGTCACTTTAGAACACTGGGGTACAGTACCCGGGGGGGGGCTGGTCTGTCTCTGTATAACACTGGGGTACAGTACCCGGGGGGCGGGTCTGTCGCTGTATAACACTGGGGTACAGTACCGGTGGGGACAGGCCTGTCACTGTAGAACACTGAGGTACAGTTCCAGTGGGGACAGGTCTGTCGCTGTGGAGCACTGGGGCACAGTACCGGTGGGGAGAGGTCTGTCGCTGTATAACACTGGGGTACAGTACCGGTGGGGACGGGTCTGTCACTGTTTAACACTGGGGTACAGCACCGGTGGGGACAGGTCTGTCACTGTATAACACTGGGGTACAGCACCGGTGGGGACAGTTCTGTGACTGTATAACACTGGGGTGCAGTATCGGTGGGGACAGGTCTGTCTCTATATAACACTGGGGTACAGTACCGGTGGGGACAGGTCTGTCACTGTATAACACTGGGGTACAGTACCGGTGGGGACAGGTCTGCCACTGTATAACACTGGGGTACAGTATCGGTGGGGACAGGTCTGTCTCTATATAACACTGGGGTACAGTACCGGTGGGGACAGGTCTGTCTCTATATAACACTGGGGTACAGTACCGGTGGGGACAGGTCTGTCACTGTATAACACTGGGGTACAGTACCGGTGGGGACAGGGTCTGTCACTGTATAACACTGGGGTACAGTACCGGTGGGGACAGGTCTGTCACTGTATAACACTGGGGTACAGTGCCGGTGGGGACAGGTCTGTCACTGTATAACACTGGGGTACAGTACCGGTGGGGACAGGTCTGTCACTGTATAACACTGGGGTACAGTACCGGTGGGGACAGGGTCTGTCCCTGTATAACACTGGGGTACAGTACCGGTGGGGACAGGTCTGTCACTGTATAACACTGGGGTACAGTGCCGGTGGGGACAGGTCTGTCACTGTATAACACTGGGGTACAGTACCGGTGGGGAGAGCTCTGTCGCTATATAACACTGGGGCACAGTTCCGGTGGGAACAGATCTGTCGCTGTTTAACACTGGGGTGCTGTACCGATGGGGACAGGTCTGTCGCTGTTTAACACTGGGGTACAGTACCGGTGGGGACGGATCTGTCACTGTATAACACTGGGGTACAGTACCAGTGGGGACAGATCTGTCACTGTGTAACACTGGGGTACAGTACCGGTGGGGACGGATCTGTCACTGTATAACACTGGAGTACAGTACCAGTGGGGACAGGTCTGTTACTGTATAACACTGGGGTACAGTACCGGTGGGGACAGGTCTATCTCTATATAACACTGGTGTACAGTACCGGTGGGGACAGCTCTGTCACTGTATAACACTGGGGTACAGTGCCGGTGGGGACAGGTCTGTCACTGTATAACACTGGGGTACAGTACCGGTGGGGAGAGCTCTGTCGCTATATAACACTGGGGCACAGTTCCGGTGGGAACAGATCTGTCGCTGTTTAACACTGGGGTACAGTACCAGTGGGGACAGATCTGTGGCTGTTTAACACTGGGGTGCTGTACCGATGGGGACAGGTCTGTCGCTGTTTAACACTGGGGTACAGTACCGGTGGGGACGGATCTGTCACTGTATAACACTGGGGTACAGTACCGTGGGAGACAGGGTCTGTCACTTTATAACACTGGAGTACAGTACCGGTGGGGATGGGTCTGTCACTGTATAACACTGGGGTATAGTACCGGTGGGGACAGGTCTGTCTCTGTATAACACTGGGGTACAGTACCGTGGGGGACAGGGTCTGTCACTGTATAACACTGGGGTACAGTACTGGTGGGGACAGTTCTGTTGCTGTACAACACTGGGGTACAGTACCGGAGGGGACAGGTCTGTCTCTGTATGACACTGGGGTACAGTACCGGCGGGGACAGATCTGTCGCTGTTTAACACTGGGGTACTGTACCGGTGGGGACAGGTCTGTCGCTGTTTAACACTGGGGTACAGTACCAGTGGGGACAGGTCTGTCACTGTATAACACTGGGGTACAGTAACCGGGGGTGGGGGGGGTGCGGGCCTGTCTCTTTATAACACTGGGGTACAGTACCCGGGGGGGCGGGTCTGTCACTGTATAACACTGGGGTACAGTACCGGTGGGGACAGGTCTGTCACTGTATAACACTGGGGTACAGTGCCGGTGGGGACAGGTCTGTCACTGTATAACACTGGGGTACAGTACCGGTGGGGAGAGCTCTGTCGCTATATAACACTGGGGTACAGTTCCGGTGGGGACAGATCTGTCGCTGTTTAACACTGGGGTGCTGTACCGATGGGGACAGGTCTGTCGCTGTTTAACACTGGGGTACAGTACTGGTGGGGACGGATCTGTCACTGTATAACACTGGGGCACAGTTCCGGTGGGGACAGATCTGTCGCTGTTTAACACTGGGGTGCTGTACCGATGGGGACAGATCTGTCACTGTGTAACACTGGGGTACAGTACCGGTGGGGACGGATCTGTCACTGTATAACACTGGGGTACAGTACCAGTGGGGACAGGTCTGTCACTGTATAACACTGGGATACAGTAACCGGGGGTGGGGGGGGTGCGGGTCTGTCTCTTTATAACACTGGGGTACAGTACCCGGGGGGCGGGTCTGTCGCTGTATAACACTGGGGTACAGTATCGGTGGGGATAGGGTCTGTCACTTTATAACACTGGGGTACAGTACCCAGGGGGCGGGTCTGTTCCTGATAACACTGGGGTACAGTACCGGTGGGGACAGGTCTGTCTCTGTATGACACTGGGGTACAGTACCGGTGGGGACAGCTCTGTCCCTGTATAACACTGGGGTACAGTACCAGTGGGGACAGGTCTGTCACTGTATAACACTGGGGTACAGTAACCGGGGGTGGGGGGGGTGCGGGTCTGTCTCTTTATAACACAGGGGTACAGTACCCGGGGGGCGGGTCTGTCGCTGTATAACACTGGGGTACAGTATCGGTGGGGATAGGGTCTGTCACTTTATAACACTGGGGTACAGTACCCAGGGGGCGGGTCTGTTCCTGATAACACTGGGGTACAGTACCGGTGGGGACAGGTCTGTCTCTGTATGACACTGGGGTACAGTACCGGTGGGGACAGCTCTGTCCCTGTATAACACTGGGGTACAGTACCTGTGGGGACAGGTCTGTCACTGTTTAACACTGGGGTACAGTACTGGTCGGGACGGTAGTGTCGCTGTATAACACTGGGGTACAGTACCAGTGGGGACAGGTCTGTCACTGTATAACACTGGGATACAGTAGCCGGGGGCAGGGGGGGGTGCGGGTCTGTCTCTTTATGACACTGGGGTACTGTACTCGGGGGGCGGGTCTGTCGCTGTATAACACTGGGGTACAGTATCGGTGGGGATAGGGTCTGTCACTGTATAACACTGGGGTGCAGTACTGGTGGGGAGAGGCCTGTCGCTGTATAACACTGGGGTACAGTACCGGAGGGGACAGGTCTGTCTCTGTATGACACTGGGGTACAGTACCTGTGGGGACAGATCTGTCGCTGTTTAACACTGGGGTACTGTACCGGTGGGGACAGGTCTGTCACTGTTTAACACTGGGGTACAGTACCGGTGGGGACGGTTGTGTCGCTGTATAACACTGGGGTACAGTTCCAGTGGGGACAGGTCTGTCACTGTATAACACTGGGGTACAGTAACCGGGGGCGGGGGGGGGTGCGGGTCTGTCTCTTTATAACACTGGGGTACTGTACTCGGGGGGCGGGTCTGTCGCTGTATAACACTGGGGTACAGTATCGGTGGGGATATGGTCTGCCGCTCTATAACACTGGGGTAAAGTATCGGTGGGAATAGGGTCTGTCACTTTAGAACACTGGGGTACAGTACCCGGGGGGGGGCTGGTCTGTCTCTGTATAACACTGGGGTACAGTACCCGGGGGGCGGGTCTGTCGCTGTATAACACTGGGGTACAGTACCGGTGGGGACAGGCCTGTCACTGTAGAACACTGAGGTACAGTTCCAGTGGGGACAGGTCTGTCGCTGTGGAGCACTGGGGCACAGTACCGGTGGGGAGAGGTCTGTCGCTGTATAACACTGGGGTACAGTACCGGTGGGGACGGGTCTGTCACTGTTTAACACTGGGGTACAGCACCGGTGGGGACAGGTCTGTCACTGTATAACACTGGGGTACAGCACCGGTGGGGACAGTTCTGTGACTGTATAACACTGGGGTGCAGTATCGGTGGGGACAGGTCTGTCTCTATATAACACTGGGGTACAGTACCGGTGGGGACAGGTCTGTCACTGTATAACACTGGGGTACAGTACCGGTGGGGACAGGTCTGCCACTGTATAACACTGGGGTACAGTATCGGTGGGGACAGGTCTGTCTCTATATAACACTGGGGTACAGTACCGGTGGGGACAGGTCTGTCTCTATATAACACTGGGGTACAGTACCGGTGGGGACAGGTCTGTCACTGTATAACACTGGGGTACAGTACCGGTGGGGACAGGGTCTGTCACTGTATAACACTGGGGTACAGTACCGGTGGGGACAGGTCTGTCACTGTATAACACTGGGGTACAGTGCCGGTGGGGACAGGTCTGTCACTGTATAACACTGGGGTACAGTACCGGTGGGGACAGGTCTGTCACTGTATAACACTGGGGTACAGTACCGGTGGGGACAGGGTCTGTCCCTGTATAACACTGGGGTACAGTACCGGTGGGGACAGGTCTGTCACTGTATAACACTGGGGTACAGTGCCGGTGGGGACAGGTCTGTCACTGTATAACACTGGGGTACAGTACCGGTGGGGAGAGCTCTGTCGCTATATAACACTGGGGCACAGTTCCGGTGGGAACAGATCTGTCGCTGTTTAACACTGGGGTGCTGTACCGATGGGGACAGGTCTGTCGCTGTTTAACACTGGGGTACAGTACCGGTGGGGACGGATCTGTCACTGTATAACACTGGGGTACAGTACCAGTGGGGACAGATCTGTCACTGTGTAACACTGGGGTACAGTACCGGTGGGGACGGATCTGTCACTGTATAACACTGGAGTACAGTACCAGTGGGGACAGGTCTGTTACTGTATAACACTGGGGTACAGTACCGGTGGGGACAGGTCTATCTCTATATAACACTGGTGTACAGTACCGGTGGGGACAGCTCTGTCACTGTATAACACTGGGGTACAGTGCCGGTGGGGACAGGTCTGTCACTGTATAACACTGGGGTACAGTACCGGTGGGGAGAGCTCTGTCGCTATATAACACTGGGGCACAGTTCCGGTGGGAACAGATCTGTCGCTGTTTAACACTGGGGTACAGTACCAGTGGGGACAGATCTGTGGCTGTTTAACACTGGGGTGCTGTACCGATGGGGACAGGTCTGTCGCTGTTTAACACTGGGGTACAGTACCGGTGGGGACGGATCTGTCACTGTATAACACTGGGGTACAGTACCGTGGGAGACAGGGTCTGTCACTTTATAACACTGGAGTACAGTACCGGTGGGGATGGGTCTGTCACTGTATAACACTGGGGTATAGTACCGGTGGGGACAGGTCTGTCTCTGTATAACACTGGGGTACAGTACCGTGGGGGACAGGGTCTGTCACTGTATAACACTGGGGTACAGTACTGGTGGGGACAGTTCTGTTGCTGTACAACACTGGGGTACAGTACCGGAGGGGACAGGTCTGTCTCTGTATGACACTGGGGTACAGTACCGGCGGGGACAGATCTGTCGCTGTTTAACACTGGGGTACTGTACCGGTGGGGACAGGTCTGTCGCTGTTTAACACTGGGGTACAGTACCAGTGGGGACAGGTCTGTCACTGTATAACACTGGGGTACAGTAACCGGGGGTGGGGGGGGTGCGGGCCTGTCTCTTTATAACACTGGGGTACAGTACCCGGGGGGGCGGGTCTGTCTCTGTATAACACTGGGGTACAGTATCGGTGGGGATAGGGCCTGTCACTTTATAACACTGGGGTAGAGTACCCAGGGGGCGGGTCTGTTCCTGATAACACTGGGGTACAGTACCGGTGGGGACAGGTCTGTCTCTGTATGACACTGGGGTACAGTACCGGTGGGGACAGCTCTGTCCCTGTATAACACTGGGGTACAGTACCTGTGGGGACAGCTCTGTCGCTGTTTAACACTGGGGTACAGTACCGGTGGGGACAGATCTGTCGCTGTTTAACACTGGGGTACAGTACCAGTGGGGACAGCTCTGTCGCTGTTTAACACTGGGGTACAGTACCAGTGGGGACAGCTCTGTCCCTGTATAACACTGGGGTACAGTACCTGTGGGGACAGCTCTGTCGCTGTTTAACACTGGGGTACAGTACCGGTGGGGACAGATCTGTCGCTGTTTAACACTGGGGTACTGTACCTGTGGGGACAGCTCTGTCGCTGTTTAACACTGGGGTACAGTACCGGTGGGGACAGATCTGTCGCTGTATAACACTGGGGTACTGTACCGGTGGGTAGAGCTCTGTCGCTGTATAACACTGGTGTACAGTACTGGTGGGGACAGGTCTGTCTCTGTATAACACTGGGGTACAGTACCGGTGGGGACGCTTGTGTCGCTGTATAACACTGGGGTACAGTACTGGTGGGGACAGGTCTGTCACTGTATAACACTGGGGTACAGTACTGGTGGGGAGAGGTCTGTCACTGTATAACACTGGGGTACAGTACCAGTGGGGACAGGTCTGTCACTGTATAACACTCAGGTACAGTACCGGTGGGGACGGATCTGTCACTGTATAACACTGGGGTACAGTACCGGTGGGGACGGGTCTGTCACTGTATAACACTGGGGTACAGTACCAGTGGGGACAGGTCTGTCACTGTATAACACTGGGGTACAGTACCGGTGGGGACAGGTCTATCTCTATATAACACTGGTGTACAGTACCGGTGGGGACAGCTCTGTCACTGTATAACACTGGGGTACAATAGCGGTGGGGACGGGTCTGTCCCTGTATCACACTGGGGTACAGTACCGTGGGGGACAGGGTCTGTCACTTTATAACACTGAGTACAGTACCGGTGGGGATCGGTCTGTCACTGTATAACACTGGGGTACAGTACCGGTGGGGACAGGTCTGTCTCTATATAACACTGGGGTACAGTACCGGTGGGGACAGGTCTGTCTCTGTATAACACTGGGGTAAGTACCGTGGGGGATAGGGTCTGTCGCTGTATGACACTGGGGTACAGTACCGGTGGGGACAGGTCTGTCTCTGTATGACACTGGGGTACAGTACCGGTGGGGACAGATCTGTCGCTGTTTAACACTGGGGTACTGTACCGGTGGGGACAGGTCTGTCGCTGTTTAACACTGGGGTACAGTACCGGTGGGGACGGTTGTGTCGCTGTATAACACTGGGGTACAGTACCAGTGGGGACAGGTCTGTCACTGTATAACACTGGGGTACAGTAACCGGGGGGGTGGGGGGGTGCGGGTCTGTCTCTTTATAACACTGGGGTACAGTACCGGTGGGGAGAGCTCTGTCGCTGTATAACACTGGGGTACAGTATCAGTGGGGATAGGGTCTGTCGCTCTATAACACTGGGGTACAGTACCAGTGGGGACAGCTCTGTCGCTGTTTAACACTGGGGTACAGTACCAGTGGGGACAGCTCTGTCCCTGTATAACACTGGGGTACAGTACCTGTGGGGACAGCTCTGTCGCTGTTTAACACTGGGGTACAGTACCGGTGGGGACAGATCTGTCGCTGTTTAACACTGGGGTACTGTACCTGTGGGGACAGCTCTGTCGCTGTTTAACACTGGGGTACAGTACCGGTGGGGACAGATCTGTCGCTGTATAACACTGGGGTACTGTACCGGTGGGTAGAGCTCTTTCGCTGTATAACACTGGGGTACAGAACTGGTGGGGACAGGTCTGTCTCTGTATAACACTGGGGTACAGTACCGGTGGGGACGCTTGTGTCGCTGTATAACACTGGGGTACAGTATCGGTGGGGACAGGTCTGTCACTGTATAACACTGGGGTACAGTACTGGTGGGGAGAGGTCTGTCACTGTATAACACTGGGGTACAGTACCGGTGGGGACAGGTCTGTCACTGTATAACACTGGGGTACAGTACCGGTGGGGACAGGGTCTGTCCCTGTATAACACTGGGGTACAGTACCGGTGGGGACAGGTCTGTCACTGTATAACACTGGGGTACAGTGCCGGTGGGGACAGGTCTGTCACTGTATAACACTGGGGTACAGTACCGGTGGGGAGAGCTCTGTCACTGTATAACACTGGGGTACAGTACCGGTGGGGACGGGTCTGTCACTGTATAACACTGGGGTACAGTACCAGTGGGGACAGGTCTGTCACTGTATTACACTGGGGTACAGTACCGGTGGGGACAGGTCTATCTCTATATAACACTGGTGTACAGTACCGGTGGGGACAGCTCTGTCACTGTATAACACTGGGGTACAATAGCGGTGGGGACGGGTCTGTCCCTGTATCACACTGGGGTACAGTACCGTGGGGGACAGGGTCTGTCACTTTATAACACTGAGTACAGTACCGGTGGGGATCGGTCTGTCACTGTATAACACTGGGGTACAGTACCGGTGGGGACAGGTCTGTCTCTATATAACACTGGGGTACAGTACCGGTGGGGACAGGTCTGTCTCTGTATAACACTGGGGTAAGTACCGTGGGGGATAGGGTCTGTCGCTGTATGACACTGGGGTACAGTACCGGTGGGGACAGGTCTGTCTCTGTATGACACTGGGGTACAGTACCGGTGGGGACAGATCTGTCGCTGTTTAACACTGGGGTACTGTACCGGTGGGGACAGGTCTGTCGCTGTTTAACACTGGGGTACAGTACCGGTGGGGACGGTTGTGTCGCTGTATAACACTGGGGTACAGTACCAGTGGGGACAGGTCTGTCACTGTATAACACTGGGGTACAGTAACCGGGGGGGGTGGGGGGGTGCGGGTCTGTCTCTTTATAACACTGGGGTACAGTACCGGTGGGGAGAGCTCTGTCGCTGTATAACACTGGGGTACAGTATCAGTGGGGATAGGGTCTGTCGCTCTATAACACTGGGGTACAGTACCAGTGGGGACAGCTCTGTCGCTGTTTAACACTGGGGTACAGTACCAGTGGGGACAGCTCTGTCCCTGTATAACACTGGGGTACAGTACCTGTGGGGACAGCTCTGTCGCTGTTTAACACTGGGGTACAGTACCGGTGGGGACAGATCTGTCGCTGTTTAACACTGGGGTACTGTACCTGTGGGGACAGCTCTGTCGCTGTTTAACACTGGGGTACAGTACCGGTGGGGACAGATCTGTCGCTGTATAACACTGGGGTACTGTACCGGTGGGTAGAGCTCTGTCGCTGTATAACACTGGGGTACAGTACTGGTGGGGACAGGTCTGTCTCTGTATAACACTGGGGTACAGTACCGGTGGGGACGCTTGTGTCGCTGTATAACACTGGGGTACAGTACTGGTGGGGACAGGTCTGTCACTGTATAACACTGGGGTACAGTACTGGTGGGGAGAGGTCTGTCACTGTATAACACTGGGGTACAGTACCAGTGGGGACAGGTCTGTCACTGTATAACACTCAGGTACAGTACCGGTGGGGACGGATCTGTCACTGTATAACACTGGGGTACAGTACCGGTGGGGACGGGTCTGTCACTGTATAACACTGGGGTACAGTACCAGTGGGGACAGGTCTGTCACTGTATAACACTGGGGTACAGTACCGGTGGGGACAGGTCTATCTCTATATAACACTGGTGTACAGTACCGGTGGGGACAGCTCTGTCACTGTATAACACTGGGGTACAATAGCGGTGGGGACGGGTCTGTCCCTGTATCACACTGGGGTACAGTACCGTGGGGGACAGGGTCTGTCACTTTATAACACTGAGTACAGTACCGGTGGGGATCGGTCTGTCACTGTATAACACTGGGGTACAGTACCGGTGGGGACAGGTCTGTCTCTATATAACACTGGGGTACAGTACCGGTGGGGACAGGTCTGTCTCTGTATAACACTGGGGTAAGTACCGTGGGGGATAGGGTCTGTCGCTGTATGACACTGGGGTACAGTACCGGTGGGGACAGGTCTGTCTCTGTATGACACTGGGGTACAGTACCGGTGGGGACAGATCTGTCGCTGTTTAACACTGGGGTACTGTACCGGTGGGGACAGGTCTGTCGCTGTTTAACACTGGGGTACAGTACCGGTGGGGACGGTTGTGTCGCTGTATAACACTGGGGTACAGTACCAGTGGGGACAGGTCTGTCACTGTATAACACTGGGGTACAGTAACCGGGGGGGTGGGGGGGTGCGGGTCTGTCTCTTTATAACACTGGGGTACAGTACCGGTGGGGAGAGCTCTGTCGCTGTATAACACTGGGGTACAGTATCAGTGGGGATAGGGTCTGTCGCTCTATAACACTGGGGTACAGTACCAGTGGGGACAGCTCTGTCGCTGTTTAACACTGGGGTACAGTACCAGTGGGGACAGCTCTGTCCCTGTATAACACTGGGGTACAGTACCTGTGGGGACAGCTCTGTCGCTGTTTAACACTGGGGTACAGTACCGGTGGGGACAGATCTGTCGCTGTTTAACACTGGGGTACTGTACCTGTGGGGACAGCTCTGTCGCTGTTTAACACTGGGGTACAGTACCGGTAGGGACAGATCTGTCGCTGTATAACACTGGGGTACTGTACCGGTGGGTAGAGGTCTTTCGCTGTATAACACTGGGGTACAGAACTGGTGGGGACAGGTCTGTCTCTGTATAACACTGGGGTACAGTACCGGTGGGGACGCTTGTGTCGCTGTATAACACTGGGGTACAGTATCGGTGGGGACAGGTCTGTCACTGTATAACACTGGGGTACAGTACTGGTGGGGAGAGGTCTGTCACTGTATAACACTGGGGTACAGTACCGGTGGGGACAGGTCTGTCACTGTATAACACTGGGGTACAGTACCGGTGGGGACAGGGTCTGTCCCTGTATAACACTGGGGTACAGTACCGGTGGGGACAGGTCTGTCACTGTATAACACTGGGGTACAGTGCCGGTGGGGACAGGTCTGTCACTGTATAACACTGGGGTACAGTACCGGTGGGGAGAGCTCTGTCGCTATATAACACTGGGGCACAGTTCCGGTGGGAACAGATCTGTCGCTGTTTAACACTGGGGTGCTGTACCGATGGGGACAGGTCTGTCGCTGTTTAACACTGGGGTACAGTACCGGTGGGGACGGATCTGTCACTGTATAACACTGGGGTACAGTACCAGTGGGGACAGATCTGTCACTGTGTAACACTGGGGTACAGTACCGGTGGGGACGGATCTGTCACTGTATAACACTGGAGTACAGTACCAGTGGGGACAGGTCTGTTACTGTATAACACTGGGGTACAGTACCGGTGGGGACAGGTCTATCTCTATATAACACTGGTGTACAGTACCGGTGGGGACAGCTCTGTCACTGTATAACACTGGGGTACAATAGCAGTGGGGACGGGTCTGTCCCTGTATCACACTGGGGTACAGTACCGTGGGAGACAGGGTCTGTCACTTTATAACACTGGAGTACAGTACCGGTGGGGATGGGTCTGTCACTGTATAACACTGGGGTATAGTACCGGTGGGGACAGGTCTGTCTCTGTATAACACTGGGGTACAGTACCGTGGGGGACAGGGTCTGTCACTGTATAACACTGGGGTACAGTACTGGTGGGGACAGTTCTGTTGCTGTACAACACTGGGGTACAGTACCGGTGGGGACAGGTCTGTCTCTGTATGACACTGGGGTACAGTACCGGCGGGGACAGATCTGTCGCTGTTTAACACTGGGGTACTGTACCGGTGGGGACAGGTCTGTCGCTGTTTAACACTGGGGTACAGTACCAGTGGGGACAGGTCTGTCACTGTATAACACTGGGGTACAGTAACCGGGGGTGGGGGGGGTGCGGGTCTGTCTCTTTATAACACTGGGGTACAGTACCCGGGGGGGCGGGTCTGTCTCTGTATAACACTGGGGTACAGTATCGGTGGGGATAGGGCCTGTCACTTTATAACACTGGGGTAGAGTACCCAGGGGGCGGGTCTGTTCCTGATAACACTGGGGTACAGTACCGGTGGGGACAGGTCTGTCTCTGTATGACACTGGGGTACAGTACCGGTGGGGACAGCTCTGTCCCTGTATAACACTGGGGTACAGTACCTGTGGGGACAGCTCTGTCGCTGTTTAACACTGGGGTACAGTACCGGTGGGGACAGATCTGTCGCTGTTTAACACTGGGGTACAGTACCAGTGGGGACAGCTCTGTCGCTGTTTAACACTGGGGTACAGTACCAGTGGGGACAGCTCTGTCCCTGTATAACACTGGGGTACAGTACCTGTGGGGACAGCTCTGTCGCTGTTTAACACTGGGGTACAGTACCGGTGGGGACAGATCTGTCGCTGTTTAACACTGGGGTACTGTACCTGTGGGGACAGCTCTGTCGCTGTTTAACACTGGGGTACAGTACCGGTGGGGACAGATCTGTCGCTGTATAACACTGGGGTACTGTACCGGTGGGTAGAGCTCTGTCGCTGTATAACACTGGGGTACAGTACTGGTGGGGACAGGTCTGTCTCTGTATAACACTGGGGTACAGTACCGGTGGGGACGCTTGTGTCGCTGTATAACACTGGGGTACAGTACTGGTGGGGACAGGTCTGTCACTGTATAACACTGGGGTACAGTACTGGTGGGGAGAGGTCTGTCACTGTATAACACTGGGGTACAGTACCAGTGGGGACAGGTCTGTCACTGTATAACACTCAGGTACAGTACCGGTGGGGACGGATCTGTCACTGTATAACACTGGGGTACAGTACCGGTGGGGACGGGTCTGTCACTGTATAACACTGGGGTACAGTACCAGTGGGAACAGGTCTGTCACTGTATAACACTGGGGTACAGTACCGGTGGGGACAGGTCTATCTCTATATAACACTGGTGTACAGTACCGGTGGGGACAGCTCTGTCACTGTATAACACTGGGGTAAGTACCGTGGGGGATAGGGTCTGTCGCTGTATGACACTGGGGTACAGTACCGGTGGGGACAGGTCTGTCTCTGTATGACACTGGGGTACAGTACCGGTGGGGACAGATCTGTCGCTGTTTAACACTGGGGTACTGTACCGGTGGGGACAGGTCTGTCGCTGTTTAACACTGGGGTACAGTACCGGTGGGGACGGTTGTGTCGCTGTATAACACTGGGGTACAGTACCAGTGGGGACAGGTCTGTCACTGTATAACACTGGGGTACAGTAACCGGGGGGGGTGGGGGGGTGCGGGTCTGTCTCTTTATAACACTGGGGTACAGTACCGGTGGGGAGAGCTCTGTCGCTGTATAACACTGGGGTACAGTATCAGTGGGGATAGGGTCTGTCGCTCTATAACACTGGGGTACAGTACCAGTGGGGACAGCTCTGTCGCTGTTTAACACTGGGGTACAGTACCAGTGGGGACAGCTCTGTCCCTGTATAACACTGGGGTACAGTACCTGTGGGGACAGCTCTGTCGCTGTTTAACACTGGGGTACAGTACCGGTGGGGACAGATCTGTCGCTGTTTAACACTGGGGTACTGTACCTGTGGGGACAGCTCTGTCGCTGTTTAACACTGGGGTACAGTACCGGTGGGGACAGATCTGTCGCTGTATAACACTGGGGTACTGTACCGGTGGGTAGAGCTCTTTCGCTGTATAACACTGGGGTACAGAACTGGTGGGGACAGGTCTGTCTCTGTATAACACTGGGGTACAGTACCGGTGGGGACGCTTGTGTCGCTGTATAACACTGGGGTACAGTACTGGTGGGGACAGGTCTGTCACTGTATAACACTGGGGTACAGTACTGGTGGGGAGAGGTCTGTCACTGTATAACACTGGGGTACAGTACCAGTGGGGACAGGTCTGTCACTGTATAACACTCAGGTACAGTACCGGTGGGGACGGATCTGTCACTGTATAACACTGGGGTACAGTACCGGTGGGGACGGGTCTGTCACTGTATAACACTGGGGTACAGTACCAGTGGGGACAGGTCTGTCACTGTATAACACTGGGGTACAGTACCGGTGGGGACAGGTCTATCTCTATATAACACTGGTGTACAGTACCGGTGGGGACAGCTCTGTCACTGTACAACACTGGGGTACAATAGCGGTGGGGACGGGTCTGTCCCTGTATCACACTGGGGTACAGTACCGTGGGGGACAGGGTCTGTCACTTTATAACACTGAGTACAGTACCGGTGGGGATGGGTCTGTCACTGTATAACACTGGGGTACAGTACCGGTGGGGACAGGTCTGTCTCTGTATAACACTGGGGGAAAGTACCGTGGGGGATAGGGTCTGTCGCTGTATGACACTGGGGTACAGTACCGGTGGGGACAGGTCTGTCTCTGTATGACACTGGGGTACAGTACCGGTGGGGACAGATCTGTCGCTGTTTAACACAGGGGTACTGTACCGGTGGGGACAGATCTGTCACTGTTTAACACTGGGGTACAGTACTGGTCGGGACGGTAGTGTCGCTGTATAACACTGGGGTACAGTACCAGTGGGGGCAGGTCTGTCACTGTATAACACTGGGGTACAGTAGCCGGGGGCAGGGGGGGGTGCGGGTCTGTCTCTTTATGACACTGGGGTACTGTACCCGGGGGGCGGGTCTGTCGCTGTATAACACTGGGGTACAGTATCGGTGGGGATAGGGTCTGTCACTGTATAACACTGGGGTGCAGTACTGGTGGGGAGAGGCCTGTCGCTGTATAACACTGGGGTACAGTACCGGAGGGGACAGGTCTGTCTCTTTATGACACTGGGGTACAGTACCTGTGGGGACAGGTCTGTCGCTGTTTAACACTGGGGTACTGTACCGGTGGGGACAGGTCTGTCACTGTTTAACACTGGGGTACAGTACCGGTGGGGACAGGTCTGTCACTGTATTACACTGGGGTACAGTAACCGGGGGCGGGGGGGGGGGTGCGGGTCTGTCTCTTTATAACACTGGGGTACTGTACTCGGGGGGCGGGTCTGTTGCTGTATAACACTGGGGTACTGTATCGGTGGGGATAGGGTCTGTCGCTCTATAACACTGGGGTAAAGTATCGGTGGGGATAGGGTCTGTCACTTTAGAACACTGGGGTACAGGACCCGGGGGGGGCTGGTCTGTCTCTGTATAACACTGGAGTACAGTACCCGGGGGGCGGGTCTGTCGCTGTATAACACTGGGGTACAGTACCGGTGGGGACAGGCCTGTCACTGTAGAACACTGAGGTACAGTTCCAGTGGGGACAGGTCTGTCGCTGTGGAGCACTGGGGCACAGTACCGGTGGGGAGAGGTCTGTCGCTGTATAACACTGGGGTACAGTACCGGTGGGGACGGGTCTGTCACTGTATAACACTGGGGTACAGCACCGGTGGGGACAGGTCTGTCTCTATATAACACTGGGGTACAGTACCGGTGGGGACAGGTCTGTCACTGTATAACACTGGGGTACAGTACCGGTGGGGACAGGTCTGCCACTGTATAACACTGGGGTACAGTACCGGTGGGGACAGGTCTGCCACTGTATAACACTGGGGTACAGTATCGGTGGGGACAGGTCTGTCTCTATATAACACTGGGGTACAGTACCGGTGGGGACAGGTCTGTCTCTATATAACACTGGGGTACAGTACCGGTGGGGACAGGTCTGTCACTGTATAACACTGGGGTACAGTACCGGTGGGGACAGGGTCTGTCACTGTATAACACTGGGGTACAGTACCGGTGGGGACAGGTCTGTCACTGTATAACACTGGGGTACAGTGCCGGTAGGGACAGGTCTGTCACTGTATAACACTGGGGTACAGTACCGGTGGGGAGAGCTCTGTCGCTATATAACACTGGGGCACAGTTCCGGTGGGGACAGATCTGTCGCTGTTTAACACTGGGGTGCTGTACCGATGGGGACAGGTCTGTCGCTGTTTAACACTGGGGTACAGTACCGGTGGGGACGGGTCTGTCACTGTATAACACTGGGGTACAGCACCGGTGGGGACAGGTCTGTCTCTGTATAACACTGAGGTACAGTACCGGTGGGGACAGGTCTGTCTCTATATAACACTGGGGTACAGTACCGGTGGGGACAGGTCTGTCACTGTATAACACTGGGGTACAGTACCGGTGGGGACGGATCTGTCACTGTATAACACTGGGGTGCAGTACCAGTGGGGACAGATCTGTCACTGTGTAACACTGGGGTACAGTACCGGTGGGGACGGATCTGTCACTGTATAACACTGGAGTACAGTACCAGTGGGGACAGGTCTGTTACTGTATAACACTGGGGTACAGTACCGGTGGGGACAGGTCTATCTCTATATAACACTGGTGTACAGTACCGGTGGGGACAGCTCTGTCACTGTATAACACTGGGGTACAATAGCAGTGGGGACGGGTCTGTCCCTGTATCACACTGGGGTACAGTACCGTGGGAGACAGGGTCTGTCACTTTATAACACTGGAGTACAGTACCGGTGGGGATGGGTCTGTCACTGTATAACACTGGGGTATAGTACCGGTGGGGACAGGTCTGTCTCTGTATAACACTGGGGTACAGTACCGTGGGGGACAGGGTCTGTCACTGTATAACACTGGGGTACAGTACTGGTGGGGACAGTTCTGTTGCTGTACAACACTGGGGTACAGTACCGGTGGGGACAGGTCTGTCTCTGTATGACACTGGGGTACAGTACCGGCGGGGACAGATCTGTCGCTGTTTAACACTGGGGTACTGTACCGGTGGGGACAGGTCTGTCGCTGTTTAACACTGGGGTACAGTACCAGTGGGGACAGGTCTGTCACTGTATAACACTGGGGTACAGTAACCGGGGGTGGGGGGGGTGCGGGTCTGTCTCTTTATAACACTGGGGTACAGTACCCGGGGGGGCGGGTCTGTCTCTGTATAACACTGGGGTACAGTATCGGTGGGGATAGGGCCTGTCACTTTATAACACTGGGGTAGAGTACCCAGGGGGCGGGTCTGTTCCTGATAACACTGGGGTACAGTACCGGTGGGGACAGGTCTGTCTCTGTATGACACTGGGGTACAGTACCGGTGGGGACAGCTCTGTCCCTGTATAACACTGGGGTACAGTACCTGTGGGGACAGCTCTGTCGCTGTTTAACACTGGGGTACAGTACCGGTGGGGACAGATCTGTCGCTGTTTAACACTGGGGTACAGTACCAGTGGGGACAGCTCTGTCGCTGTTTAACACTGGGGTACAGTACCAGTGGGGACAGCTCTGTCCCTGTATAACACTGGGGTACAGTACCTGTGGGGACAGCTCTGTCGCTGTTTAACACTGGGGTACAGTACCGGTGGGGACAGATCTGTCGCTGTTTAACACTGGGGTACTGTACCTGTGGGGACAGCTCTGTCGCTGTTTAACACTGGGGTACAGTACCGGTGGGGACAGATCTGTCGCTGTATAACACTGGGGTACTGTACCGGTGGGTAGAGCTCTGTCGCTGTTTAACACTGGGGTACAGTACCGGTGGGGACAGATCTGTCGCTGTATAACACTGGGGTACTGTACCGGTGGGTAGAGCTCTGTCGCTGTATAACACTGGGGTACAGTACTGGTGGGGACAGGTCTGTCTCTGTATAACACTGGGGTACAGTACCGGTGGGGACGCTTGTGTCGCTGTATAACACTGGGGTACAGTACTGGTGGGGACAGGTCTGTCACTGTATAACACTGGGGTACAGTACTGGTGGGGAGAGGTCTGTCACTGTATAACACTGGGGTACAGTACCAGTGGGGACAGGTCTGTCACTGTATAACACTCAGGTACAGTACCGGTGGGGACGGATCTGTCACTGTATAACACTGGGGTACAGTACCGGTGGGGACGGGTCTGTCACTGTATAACACTGGGGTACAGTACCAGTGGGGACAGGTCTGTCACTGTATAACACTGGGGTACAGTACCGGTGGGGACAGGTCTATCTCTATATAACACTGGTGTACAGTACCGGTGGGGACAGCTCTGTCACTGTATAACACTGGGGTACAATAGCGGTGGGGACGGGTCTGTCCCTGTATCACACTGGGGTACAGTACCGTGGGGGACAGGGTCTGTCACTTTATAACACTGAGTACAGTACCGGTGGGGATCGGTCTGTCACTGTATAACACTGGGGTACAGTACCGGTGGGGACAGGTCTGTCTCTATATAACACTGGGGTACTGTACCGGTGGGGACAGGTCTGTCTCTGTATAACACTGGGGTAAGTACCGTGGGGGATAGGGTCTGTCGCTGTATGACACTGGGGTACAGTACCGGTGGGGACAGGTCTGTCTCTGTATGACACTGGGGTACAGTACCGGTGGGGACAGATCTGTCGCTGTTTAACACTGGGGTACTGTACCGGTGGGGACAGGTCTGTCGCTGTTTAACACTGGGGTACAGTACCGGTGGGGACGGTTGTGTCGCTGTATAACACTGGGGTACAGTACCAGTGGGGACAGGTCTGTCACTGTATAACACTGGGGTACAGTAACCGGGGGGGTGGGGGGGTGCGGGTCTGTCTCTTTATAACACTGGGGTACAGTACCGGTGGGGAGAGCTCTGTCGCTGTATAACACTGGGGTACAGTATCAGTGGGGATAGGGTCTGTCGCTCTATAACACTGGGGTACAGTACCAGTGGGGACAGCTCTGTCGCTGTTTAACACTGGGGTACAGTACCAGTGGGGACAGCTCTGTCCCTGTATAACACTGGGGTACAGTACCTGTGGGGACAGCTCTGTCGCTGTTTAACACTGGGGTACAGTACCGGTGGGGACAGATCTGTCGCTGTTTAACACTGGGGTACTGTACCTGTGGGGACAGCTCTGTCGCTGTTTAACACTGGGGTACAGTACCGGTGGGGACAGATCTGTCGCTGTATAACACTGGGGTACTGTACCGGTGGGTAGAGCTCTTTCGCTGTATAACACTGGGGTACAGAACTGGTGGGGACAGGTCTGTCTCTGTATAACACTGGGGTACAGTACCGGTGGGGACGCTTGTGTCGCTGTATAACACTGGGGTACAGTACTGGTGGGGACAGGTCTGTCACTGTATAACACTGGGGTACAGTACTGGTGGGGAGAGGTCTGTCACTGTATAACACTGGGGTACAGTACCAGTGGGGACAGGTCTGTCACTGTATAACACTCAGGTACAGTACCGGTGGGGACGGATCTGTCACTGTATAACACTGGGGTACAGTACCGGTGGGGACGGGTCTGTCACTGTATAACACTGGGGTACAGTACCAGTGGGGACAGGTCTGTCACTGTATAACACTGGGGTACAGTACCGGTGGGGACAGGTCTATCTCTATATAACACTGGTGTACAGTACCGGTGGGGACAGCTCTGTCACTGTACAACACTGGGGTACAATAGCGGTGGGGACGGGTCTGTCCCTGTATCACACTGGGGTACAGTACCGTGGGGGACAGGGTCTGTCACTTTATAACACTGAGTACAGTACCGGTGGGGATGGGTCTGTCACTGTATAACACTGGGGTACAGTACCGGTGGGGACAGGTCTGTCTCTGTATAACACTGGGGGAAAGTACCGTGGGGGATAGGGTCTGTCGCTGTATGACACTGGGGTACAGTACCGGTGGGGACAGGTCTGTCTCTGTATGACACTGGGGTACAGTACCGGTGGGGACAGATCTGTCGCTGTTTAACACAGGGGTACTGTACCGGTGGGGACAGATCTGTCACTGTTTAACACTGGGGTACAGTACTGGTCGGGACGGTAGTGTCGCTGTATAACACTGGGGTACAGTACCAGTGGGGGCAGGTCTGTCACTGTATAACACTGGGGTACAGTAGCCGGGGGCAGGGGGGGGTGCGGGTCTGTCTCTTTATGACACTGGGGTACTGTACCCGGGGGGCGGGTCTGTCGCTGTATAACACTGGGGTACAGTATCGGTGGGGATAGGGTCTGTCACTGTATAACACTGGGGTGCAGTACTGGTGGGGAGAGGCCTGTCGCTGTATAACACTGGGGTACAGTACCGGAGGGGACAGGTCTGTCTCTTTATGACACTGGGGTACAGTACCTGTGGGGACAGGTCTGTCGCTGTTTAACACTGGGGTACTGTACCGGTGGGGACAGGTCTGTCACTGTTTAACACTGGGGTACAGTACCGGTGGGGACAGGTCTGTCACTGTATTACACTGGGGTACAGTAACCGGGGGCGGGGGGGGGGGTGCGGGTCTGTCTCTTTATAACACTGGGGTACTGTACTCGGGGGGCGGGTCTGTTGCTGTATAACACTGGGGTACAGTATCGGTGGGGATAGGGTCTGTCGCTCTATAACACTGGGGTAAAGTATCGGTGGGGATAGGGTCTGTCACTTTAGAACACTGGGGTACAGGACCCGGGGGGGGCTGGTCTGTCTCTGTATAACACTGGAGTACAGTACCCGGGGGGCGGGTCTGTCGCTGTATAACACTGGGGTACAGTACCGGTGGGGACAGGCCTGTCACTGTAGAACACTGAGGTACAGTTCCAGTGGGGACAGGTCTGTCGCTGTGGAGCACTGGGGCACAGTACCGGTGGGGAGAGGTCTGTCGCTGTATAACACTGGGGTACAGTACCGGTGGGGACGGGTCTGTCACTGTATAACACTGGGGTACAGCACCGGTGGGGACAGGTCTGTCTCTATATAACACTGGGGTACAGTACCGGTGGGGACAGGTCTGTCACTGTATAACACTGGGGTACAGTACCGGTGGGGACAGGTCTGCCACTGTATAACACTGGGGTACAGTACCGGTGGGGACAGGTCTGCCACTGTATAACACTGGGGTACAGTATCGGTGGGGACAGGTCTGTCTCTATATAACACTGGGGTACAGTACCGGTGGGGACAGGTCTGTCTCTATATAACACTGGGGTACAGTACCGGTGGGGACAGGTCTGTCACTGTATAACACTGGGGTACAGTACCGGTGGGGACAGGGTCTGTCACTGTATAACACTGGGGTACAGTACCGGTGGGGACAGGTCTGTCACTGTATAACACTGGGGTACAGTGCCGGTAGGGACAGGTCTGTCACTGTATAACACTGGGGTACAGTACCGGTGGGGAGAGCTCTGTCGCTATATAACACTGGGGCACAGTTCCGGTGGGGACAGATCTGTCGCTGTTTAACACTGGGGTGCTGTACCGATGGGGACAGGTCTGTCGCTGTTTAACACTGGGGTACAGTACCGGTGGGGACGGGTCTGTCACTGTATAACACTGGGGTACAGCACCGGTGGGGACAGGTCTGTCTCTGTATAACACTGAGGTACAGTACCGGTGGGGACAGGTCTGTCTCTATATAACACTGGGTTACAGTACCGGTGGGGACAGGTCTGTCACTGTATAACACTGGGGTACAGTACCGGTGGGGACAGGTCTGCCACTGTATAACACTGGGGTACAGTATCGGTGGGGACAGGTCTGTCTCTATATAACACTGGGGTACAGTACCGGTGGGGACAGGTCTGTCTCTATATAACACTGGGGTACAGTACCGGTGGGGACAGGTCTGTCACTGTATAACACTGGGGTACAGTACCGGTGGGGACAGGGTCTGTCACTGTATAACACTGGGGTACAGTACCGGTGGGGACAGGTCTGTCACTGTATAACACTGGGGTACAGTGCCGGTAGGGACAGGTCTGTCACTGTATAACACTGGGGTACAGTACCGGTGGGGAGAGCTCTGTCGCTATATAACACTGGGGCACAGTTCCGGTGGGGACAGATCTGTCGCTGTTTAACACTGGGGTGCTTTACCGATGGGTACAGGTCTGTCGCTGTTTAACACTGGGGTACAGTACCGGTGGGGACGGATCTGTCACTGTATAACACTGGGGTACAGTACCAGTGGGGACTGGTCTGTCACTGTGTAACACTGGGGTACAGTACCGGTGGGGACGGATCTGTCACTGTATAACACTGGGGTACAGTACCAGTGGGGACAGGTCTGTCACTGTATAACACTGGGGTACAGTAACCGGGGGTGGGGGGGGTGCGGGTCTGTCTCTTTATAACACTGGGGTACAGTACCGGTGGGGACAGGTCTGTCACTGTATAACACTGGGGTACAGTACCGGTGGGGACAGGGTCTGTCACTGTATAACACTGGGGTACAGTACCGGTGGGGACAGGTCTGTCACTGTATAACACTGGGGTACAGTGCCGGTGGGGACAGGTCTGTCACTGTATAACACTGGGGTACAGTACCGGTGGGGAGAGCTCTGTCGCTATATAACACTGGGGTACAGTTCCGGTGGGGACAGATCTGTCGCTGTTTAACACTGGGGTGCTGTACCGATGGGGACAGGTCTGTCGCTGTTTAACACTGGGGTACAGTACTGGTGGGGACGGATCTGTCACTGTATAACACTGGGGCACAGTTCCGGTGGGGACAGATCTGTCGCTGTTTAACACTGGGGTGCTGTACCGATGGGGACAGATCTGTCACTGTGTAACACTGGGGTACAGTACCGGTGGGGACGGATCTGTCACTGTATAACACTGGGGTACAGTACCAGTGGGGACAGGTCTGTCACTGTATAACACTGGGGTACAGTAACCGGGGGTGGGGGGGGTGCGGGTCTGTCTCTTTATAACACTGGGGTACAGTACCCGGGGGGCGGGTCTGTCGCTGTATAACACTGGGGTACAGTATCGGTGGGGATAGGGTCTGTCACTTTATAACACTGGGGTACAGTACCCAGGGGGCGGGTTTGTTCCTGATAACACTGGGGTACAGTACCGGTGGGGACAGGTCTGTCTCTGTATGACACTGGGGTACAGTACCGGTGGGGACAGCTCTGTCCCTGTATAACACTGGGGTACAGTACCAGTGGGGACAGGTCTGTCACTGTATAACACTGGGGTACAGTAACCGGGGGTGGGGGGGGTGCGGGTCTGTCTCTTTATAACACTGGGGTACAGTACCCGGGGGGCGGGTCTGTCGCTGTATAACACTGGGGTACAGTATCGGTGGGGATAGGGTCTGTCACTTTATAACACTGAGGTACAGTACCCAGGGGGCGGGTCTGTTCCTGATACCACTGGGGTACAGTACCGGTGGGGACAGGTCTGTCTCTGTATGACACTGGGGTACAGTACCGGTGGGGACAGCTCTGTCCCTGTATAACACTGGGGTACAGTACCTGTGGGGACAGGTCTGTCACTGTTTAACACTGGGGTACAGTACTGGTCGGGACGGTAGTGTCGCTGTATAACACTGGGGTACAGTACCAGTGGGGACAGGTCTGTCACTGTATAACACTGGGATACAGTAGCCGGGGGCAGGGGGGGGTGCGGGTCTGTCTCTTTATGACACTGGGGTACTGTACTCGGGGGGCGGGTCTGTCGCTGTATAACACTGGGGTACAGTATCGGTGGGGATAGGGTCTGTCACTGTATAACACTGGGGTGCAGTACTGGTGGGGAGAGGCCTGTCGCTGTATAACACTGGGGTACAGTACCGGAGGGGACAGGTCTGTCTCTGTATGACACTGGGGTACAGTACCTGTGGGGACAGATCTGTCGCTGTTTAACACTGGGGTACTGTACCGGTGGGGACAGGTCTGTCACTGTTTAACACTGGGGTACAGTACCGGTGGGGACGGTTGTGTCGCTGTATAACACTGGGGTACAGTTCCAGTGGGGACAGGTCTGTCACTGTATAACACTGGGGTACAGTAACCGGGGGCGGGGGGGGGTGCGGGTCTGTCTCTTTATAACACTGGGGTACTGTACTCGGGGGGCGGGTCTGTCGCTGTATAACACTGGGGTACAGTATCGGTGGGGATAGGGTCTGCCGCTCTATAACACTGGGGTAAAGTATCGGTGGGGATAGGGTCTGTCACTTTAGAACACTGGGGTACAGTACCCGGGGGGGGGCTGGTCTGTCTCTGTATAACACTGGGGTACAGTACCCGGGGGGCGGGTCTGTCGCTGTATAACACTGGGGTACAGTACCGGTGGGGACAGGCCTGTCACTGTAGAACACTGAGGTACAGTTCCAGTGGGGACAGGTCTGTCGCTGTGGAGCACTGGGGCACAGTACCGGTGGGGAGAGGTCTGTCGCTGTATAACACTGGGGTACAGTACCGGTGGGGACGGGTCTGTCACTGTTTAACACTGGGGTACAGCACCGGTGGGGACAGGTCTGTCACTGTATAACACTGGGGTACAGCACCGGTGGGGACAGTTCTGTGACTGTATAACACTGGGGTGCAGTATCGGTGGGGACAGGTCTGTCTCTATATAACACTGGGGTACAGTACCGGTGGGGACAGGTCTGTCACTGTATAACACTGGGGTACAGTACCGGTGGGGACAGGTCTGCCACTGTATAACACTGGGGTACAGTATCGGTGGGGACAGGTCTGTCTCTATATAACACTGGGGTACAGTACCGGTGGGGACAGGTCTGTCACTGTATAACACTGGGGTACAGTACCGGTGGGGACAGGGTCTGTCACTGTATAACACTGGGGTACAGTACCGGTGGGGACAGGTCTGTCACTGTATAACACTGGGGTACAGTGCCGGTGGGGACAGGTCTGTCACTGTATAACACTGGGGTACAGTACCGGTGGGGACAGGTCTGTCACTGTATAACACTGGGGTACAGTACCGGTGGGGACAGGGTCTGTCCCTGTATAACACTGGGGTACAGTACCGGTGGGGACAGGTCTGTCACTGTATAACACTGGGGTACAGTGCCGGTGGGGACAGGTCTGTCACTGTATAACACTGGGGTACAGTACCGGTGGGGAGAGCTCTGTCGCTATATAACACTGGGGCACAGTTCCGGTGGGAACAGATCTGTCGCTGTTTAACACTGGGGTGCTGTACCGATGGGGACAGGTCTGTCGCTGTTTAACACTGGGGTACAGTACCGGTGGGGACGGATCTGTCACTGTATAACACTGGGGTACAGTACCAGTGGGGACAGATCTGTCACTGTGTAACACTGGGGTACAGTACCGGTGGGGACGGATCTGTCACTGTATAACACTGGAGTACAGTACCAGTGGGGACAGGTCTGTTACTGTATAACACTGGGTACAGTACCGGTGGGGACAGGTCTATCTCTATATAACACTGGTGTACAGTACCGGTGGGGACAGCTCTGTCACTGTATAACACTGGGGTACAATAGCAGTGGGGACGGGTCTGTCCCTGTATCACACTGGGGTACAGTACCGTGGGAGACAGGGTCTGTCACTTTATAACACTGGAGTACAGTACCGGTGGGGATGGGTCTGTCACTGTATAACACTGGGGTATAGTACCGGTGGGGACAGGTCTGTCTCTGTATAACACTGGGGTACAGTACCGTGGGGGACAGGGTCTGTCACTGTATAACACTGGGGTACAGTACTGGTGGGGACAGTTCTGTTGCTGTACAACACTGGGGTACAGTACCGGTGGGGACAGGTCTGTCTCTGTATGACACTGGGGTACAGTACCGGCGGGGACAGATCTGTCGCTGTTTAACACTGGGGTACTGTACCGGTGGGGACAGGTCTGTCGCTGTTTAACACTGGGGTACAGTACCAGTGGGGACAGGTCTGTCACTGTATAACACTGGGGTACAGTAACCGGGGGTGGGGGGGGTGCGGGTCTGTCTCTTTATAACACTGGGGTACAGTACCCGGGGGGGCGGGTCTGTCTCTGTATAACACTGGGGTACAGTATCGGTGGGGATAGGGCCTGTCACTTTATAACACTGGGGTAGAGTACCCAGGGGGCGGGTCTGTTCCTGATAACACTGGGGTACAGTACCGGTGGGGACAGGTCTGTCTCTGTATGACACTGGGGTACAGTACCGGTGGGGACAGCTCTGTCCCTGTATAACACTGGGGTACAGTACCTGTGGGGACAGCTCTGTCGCTGTTTAACACTGGGGTACAGTACCGGTGGGGACAGATCTGTCGCTGTTTAACACTGGGGTACAGTACCAGTGGGGACAGCTCTGTCGCTGTTTAACACTGGGGTACAGTATCGGTGGGGATAGGGTCTGCCGCTCTATAACACTGGGGTAAAGTATCGGTGGGGATAGGGTCTGTCACTTTAGAACACTGGGGTACAGTACCCGGGGGGGGGCTGGTCTGTCTCTGTATAACACTGGGGTACAGTACCCGGGGGGCGGGTCTGTCGCTGTATAACACTGGGGTACAGTACCGGTGGGGACAGGCCTGTCACTGTAGAACACTGAGGTACAGTTCCAGTGGGGACAGGTCTGTCGCTGTGGAGCACTGGGGCACAGTACCGGTGGGGAGAGGTCTGTCGCTGTATAACACTGGGGTACAGTACCGGTGGGGACGGGTCTGTCACTGTTTAACACTGGGGTACAGCACCGGTGGGGACAGGTCTGTCACTGTATAACACTGGGGTACAGCACCGGTGGGGACAGTTCTGTGACTGTATAACACTGGGGTGCAGTATCGGTGGGGACAGGTCTGTCTCTATATAACACTGGGGTACAGTACCGGTGGGGACAGGTCTGTCACTGTATAACACTGGGGTACAGTACCGGTGGGGACAGGTCTGCCACTGTATAACACTGGGGTACAGTATCGGTGGGGACAGGTCTGTCTCTATATAACACTGGGGTACAGTACCGGTGGGGACAGGTCTGTCACTGTATAACACTGGGGTACAGTACCGGTGGGGACAGGGTCTGTCACTGTATAACACTGGGGTACAGTACCGGTGGGGACAGGTCTGTCACTGTATAACACTGGGGTACAGTGCCGGTGGGGACAGGTCTGTCACTGTATAACACTGGGGTACAGTACCGGTGGGGACAGGTCTGTCACTGTATAACACTGGGGTACAGTACCGGTGGGGACAGGGTCTGTCCCTGTATAACACTGGGGTACAGTACCGGTGGGGACAGGTCTGTCACTGTATAACACTGGGGTACAGTGTCGGTGGGGACAGGTCTGTCACTGTATAACACTGGGGTACAGTACCGGTGGGGAGAGCTCTGTCGCTATATAACACTGGGGCACAGTTCCGGTGGGAACAGATCTGTCGCTGTTTAACACTGGGGTGCTGTACCGATGGGGACAGGTCTGTCGCTGTTTAACACTGGGGTACAGTACCGGTGGGGACGGATCTGTCACTGTATAACACTGGGGTACAGTACCAGTGGGGACAGATCTGTCACTGTGTAACACTGGGGTACAGTACCGGTGGGGACGGATCTGTCAGTGTATAACACTGGAGTACAGTACCAGTGGGGACAGGTCTGTTACTGTATAACACTGGGGTACAGTACCGGTGGGGACAGGTCTATCTCTATATAACACTGGTGTACAGTACCGGTGGGGACAGCTCTGTCACTGTATAACACTGGGGTACAATAGCAGTGGGGACGGGTCTGTCCCTGTATCACACTGGGGTACAGTACCGTGGGAGACAGGGTCTGTCACTTTATAACACTGGAGTACAGTACCGGTGGGGATGGGTCTGTCACTGTATAACACTGGGGTATAGTACCGGTGGGGACAGGTCTGTCTCTGTATAACACTGGGGTACAGTACCGTGGGGGACAGGGTCTGTCACTGTATAACACTGGGGTACAGTACTGGTGGGGACAGTTCTGTTGCTGTACAACACTGGGGTACAGTACCGGTGGGGACAGGTCTGTCTCTGTATGACACTGGGGTACAGTACCGGCGGGGACAGATCTGTCGCTGTTTAACACTGGGGTACTGTACCGGTGGGGACAGGTCTGTCGCTGTTTAACACTGGGGTACAGTACCAGTGGGGACAGGTCTGTCACTGTATAACACTGGGGTACAGTAACCGGGGGTGGGGGGGGTGCGGGTCTGTCTCTTTATAACACTGGGGTACAGTACCCGGGGGGGCGGGTCTGTCTCTGTATAACACTGGGGTACAGTATCGGTGGGGATAGGGCCTGTCACTTTATAACACTGGGGTAGAGTACCCAGGGGGCGGGTCTGTTCCTGATAACACTGGGGTACAGTACCGGTGGGGACAGGTCTGTCTCTGTATGACACTGGGGTACAGTACCGGTGGGGACAGCTCTGTCCCTGTATAACACTGGGGTACAGTACCTGTGGGGACAGCTCTGTCGCTGTTTAACACTGGGGTACAGTACCGGTGGGGACAGATCTGTCGCTGTTTAACACTGGGGTACAGTACCAGTGGGGACAGCTCTGTCGCTGTTTAACACTGGGGTACAGTACCAGTGGGGACAGCTCTGTCCCTGTATAACACTGGGGTACAGTACCTGTGGGGACAGCTCTGTCGCTGTTTAACACTGGGGTACAGTACCGGTGGGGACAGATCTGTCGCTGTTTAACACTGGGGTACTGTACCTGTGGGGACAGCTCTGTCGCTGTTTAACACTGGGGTACAGTACCGGTGGGGACAGATCTGTCGCTGTATAACACTGGGGTACTGTACCGGTGGGTAGAGCTCTGTCGCTGTATAACACTGGGGTACAGTACTGGTGGGGACAGGTCTGTCTCTGTATAACACTGGGGTACAGTACCGGTGGGGACGCTTGTGTCGCTGTATAACACTGGGGTACAGTACTGGTGGGGACAGGTCTGTCACTGTATAACACTGGGGTACAGTACTGGTGGGGAGAGGTCTGTCACTGTATAACACTGGGGTACAGTACCAGTGGGGACAGGTCTGTCACTGTATAACACTCAGGTACAGTACCGGTGGGGACGGATCTGTCACTGTATAACACTGGGGTACAGTACCGGTGGGGACGGGTCTGTCACTGTATAACACTGGGGTACAGTACCAGTGGGGACAGGTCTGTCACTGTATAACACTGGGGTACAGTACTGGTGGGGACAGGTCTATCTCTATATAACACTGGTGTACAGTACCGGTGGGGACAGCTCTGTCACTGTATAACACTGGGGTACAATAGCGGTGGGGACGGGTCTGTCCCTGTATCACACTGGGGTACAGTACCGTGGGGGACAGGGTCTGTCACTTTATAACACTGAGTACAGTACCGGTGGGGATCGGTCTGTCACTGTATAACACTGGGGTACAGTACCGGTGGGGACAGGTCTGTCTCTATATAACACTGGGGTACTGTACCGGTGGGGACAGGTCTGTCTCTGTATAACACTGGGGTAAGTACCGTGGGGGATAGGGTCTGTCGCTGTATGACACTGGGGTACAGTACCGGTGGGGACAGGTCTGTCTCTGTATGACACTGGGGTACAGTACCGGTGGGGACAGATCTGTCGCTGTTTAACACTGGGGTACTGTACCGGTGGGGACAGGTCTGTCTCTGTTTAACACTGGGGTACAGTACCGGTGGGGACGGTTGTGTCGCTGTATAACACTGGGGTACAGTACCAGTGGGGACAGGTCTGTCACTGTATAACACTGGGGTACAGTAACCGGGGGGGTGGGGGGGTGCGGGTCTGTCTCTTTATAACACTGGGGTACAGTACCGGTGGGGAGAGCTCTGTCGCTGTATAACACTGGGGTACAGTATCAGTGGGGATAGGGTCTGTCGCTCTATAACACTGGGGTACAGTACCAGTGGGGACAGCTCTGTCGCTGTTTAACACTGGGGTACAGTACCAGTGGGGACAGCTCTGTCCCTGTATAACACTGGGGTACAGTACCTGTGGGGACAGCTCTGTCGCTGTTTAACACTGGGGTACAGTACCGGTCGGGACAGATCTGTCGCTGTTTAACACTGGGGTACTGTACCTGTGGGGACAGCTCTGTCGCTGTTTAACACTGGGGTACAGTACCGGTGGGGACAGATCTGTCGCTGTATAACACTGGGGTACTGTACCGGTGGGTAGAGCTCTTTCGCTGTATAACACTGGGGTACAGTACTGGTGGGGACAGGTCTGTCTCTGTATAACACTGGGGTACAGTACCGGTGGGGACGCTTGTGTCGCTGTATAACACTGGGGTACAGTACTGGTGGGGACAGGTCTGTCACTGTATAACACTGGGGTACAGTACTGGTGGGGAGAGGTCTGTCACTGTATAACACTGGGGTACAGTACCAGTGGGGACAGGTCTGTCACTGTATAACACTCAGGTACAGTACCGGTGGGGACGGATCTGTCACTGTATAACACTGGGGTACAGTACCGGTGGGGACGGGTCTGTCACTGTATAACACTGGGGTACAGTACCAGTGGGGACAGGTCTGTCACTGTATAACACTGGGGTACAGTACCGGTGGGGACAGGTCTATCTCTATATAACACTGGTGTGCAGTACCGGTGGGGACAGCTCTGTCACTGTACAACACTGGGGTACAATAGCGGTGGGGACGGGTCTGTCCCTGTATCACACTGGGGTACAGTACCGTGGGGGACAGGGTCTGTCACTTTATAACACTGAGTACAGTACCGGTGGGGATGGGTCTGTCACTGTATAACACTGGGGTACAGTACCGGTGGGGACAGGTCTGTCTCTGTATAACACTGGGGGAAAGTACCGTGGGGGATAGGGTCTGTCGCTGTATGACACTGGGGTACAGTACCGGTGGGGACAGGTCTGTCTCTGTATGACACTGGGGTACAGTACCGGTGGGGACAGATCTGTCACTGTTTAACACTGGGGTACTGTACCGGTGGGGACAGGTCTGTCGCTGTTTAACACTGGGGTACAGTACCGGTGGGGACGGTTGTGTCGCTGTATAACACTGGGGTACAGTACCAGTGGGGACAGGTCTGTCACTGTATAACACTGGGGTACAGTAACCGGGGGGGTCGGGGGGTGCGGGTCTGTCTCTTTATAACACTGGGGTACAGTACCGGTGGGGAGAGCTCTGTCGCTGTATAACACTGGGGTACAGTATCGGTGGGGATAGGGTCTGTCGCTCTATAACACTGGGGTACAGTATCTGTGGGGATAGGGTCTGTCACTTTATAACACTGGGGTACAGTACCCGGGGGGGGGGGGGGGCGGGTCTGTCTCTGTATAACACTGGGGTACAGTACCCAGGGGGCTGGTCTGTTCCTGATAACACTGGGGTACAGTACCCGGGGGGCGGGTCTGTCGCTGTATAACACTGGGGTACAGTACCGGTGGGGACAGGTCTGTCCGTATAACACTGGGGGACAGTAGTGGTGGGGACAGATCTGTCTCCGTATAACACTCGGGTGCAGTACCGATGGGGACAGGCCTGTCAATGTTTAACACTGGGGTACAGTACCGGTGGGGACAGGCCTGTCACTGTATAACACTGGTGTACAGTACCGGTGGGGACAGATCTGTCACTGTATAACACTGGGGTACATTACCGGTGGGGATGGGTCTGTCACTGTATAACACTGGTGTACAGTACCGGTGGGGACAGGCCTGTCACTGTATAACACTGGGGTAGAGTAGTGGTGGGGACAGGTCTGTCACTGTATAACACTGGTGTTCAGTGCCGGTGGGGACAGGCCTCTCACTGTATACACTGGGGTTCAGTGCCGGTGGGGACGGGTCTGTCACTGTATATCACTGGGGTACAGTACTGGTGGGGACAGGCCTGTCACTGTATAACACTGGGGTACAGTACTGGTGGGGACAGGTCTGTCACTGTATAACACTGGGGTTCAGTGCCAGTGGGGGCAGGTCTGTCACTGTATAACAGTGGGGCTCAGTACCAGTGGGGACAGGTCTGTCACTGTATAACACTGGGGTACAGTACCGGTGGCGACAGGTCTGTCACTGTTTAACACTGGGGCACAGTACTCCCATTCCTCTGACGACATGTCTGTCCTGGGCCTCCTGCAGTGCCACAATGATGCCACCCGAAGGTTGCAGGAACAGCAACTCATATTCCGCTTGGGAACCCTGCAGCCCAATGGTATCAATGTGGACTTCACCAGCTACAAAATCTCCCCTTCCCCCACCGCATCCCAAAACCAGCCCAGCTCGTCCCCGCCTCCCTAACCTGTTCTTCCTCTCACCTATCCCCTCCTCCCATCCCAATTGCCCCCCCATTTCCCACCTCGAACCTCATCCCGCCTCCTGGACCTGTCCGTCCTCCCCGGAATGACCTATGCCCTCCCCACCTCCCCACCTCCCCTCCTATACTCTCCTCTCCACTTATCTTCTCCTCTATCCATCTTCGGTCCGCCTCCTCCTCTCCCCCCATTTATTTCAGAATCCTCTCCCCATCCCCCTCTCTGATGAAGGGTCTAAGCCCAAAACGTCAGCTTTTGTGCTCCTGAGATGCTGCTTGGCCTGCTGTGTTCATCCAGCTCCACACTTTGTTACCTGTGTGGACAGGTCTGTCACTGTATAACACTGGGGTACAGTACCGGTGGGGGACAGGTCTGTCACTGAATAACACTGGGGTACAGTACTGGTGGGGACAGGTCTGTCGCTGTATAACACTTGGGTACAGTACCGGTGGGGGTCAGGTCTGTCCCTGATTGGATTGTTGATGCCAATAACTTGTTACTTACTGAACCCGAGAGCTTCATGTCATGTAACCGAGCCCAGTCATCTTCGTGGTTATCCACCATCATTAAGTTGTCTTCCTCGTTTGAAGCCCACTCTGCCAACAGGTCCAGCTGCACTTCCTCTCCAATTGAGTGCATCCCAACAGCAGGGTACAGGCTCTCTAGTGGCACTGGAACGATCGCACTGCCAACCTGTGACAAGATAGAGCCAAGTTGCTGTTGACAAATTTTGTAATGATATTAGATGTAGACGTGCGAGATATCTGAGACATTCATCTAATCCTGCCTGGGACCATTGCTGGCCAAAATCCTGGGTTATACTTCAACATGAAGGAAGTGGAGCTGGTTATTAGTATTGGTAAGAGGGCTGTGGGCATGTCCTGGCTCCTCATGGAAGATATATCTGGGAAGGCTTACAAAGAAACAAAGGAGCAGGGTGAGGACTCACAGCCCATCAAGCCTCTCCCATTGTTCCATGAAATTTTGGCTGATCTGTAATGACTCCACCTTGACCCCACCCCCTTTGATATCGGGTAAAATTCTTGCCATTGTCAGAATGCAAATTTTCTTTGTACACAGCTTCGCCACATGGTCATGTTTAACTGAGCCATATCAGTAGATTCACTATCCCCAGTTGTTTTTCTGATATTAGTTTAAGTTACTGACATCAAATGGGGAAGGATTTCTACACCAACCGTTCTGCAGAAGTTGGTGTGGAACTTCTTGAGTGTTGTTGGGGCTGCACCCATCCAGGTAAGTGGGGAGTATTCCATCACACTCCTGACTTGTGCCTTGTAGATGGTGGACAGGCTTTGGGGAGTCAGGAGGTGAGTTACTTGCCACAGGATTCCCAGCTTCCGGCCTACTCCTGTAGCCTCTGTGTTAATGTGATGAGTCTGAGTTTCTGGTCAACGGTTTCCATTCTGTGTAATAGAACAGGTCTGTAATTCTGTGACAACATTTCAAAAAGGCAAGATGCTAGGATAAGGTGCAGGAGTGTGTGTGGTAATTAGCGATGGGCTGACATAATACAGAGAATGATCTATATTCAGGAAACCAGGCTGTTGAATCGGATTGGGATGAGTTGGGAAATGCTAAGGGATGCCACCACCTGTGGGAATAGTGGCGATGCCTCTTCAATTAGTGGCCCACATTGTGGAATAGAACAGGAATGAATAAAGAGCAACAGCTTGTCAGAAAGGCACAACATTAGTCATGAGGGATTTTAATCTCCAGGGAAAATCAGAGCATCGCACAGCATGGAAATAGTTCCTTCTGCCCAACTCTTCTGTGCTGACCAGGTTTCCCAAACTAAGTTAGTCCCATTTGCCTGCACTTGGCCGTATCTGTCTAAACTTTTCTTATTCCTGTGCTTTTAATGTTGTGACCGTACCCACATTCACCACTTCCTCTGGCAGCTCATTCACACATGAACCACTCTCTGTGTGAGAAAGTTGCCCCTCGGGTCCCTTTTCAATCTTTCTCCTCTCGACATAAAACTATGCGCCCTCATTTTCAACGACCCCAACCTAGGGGAAAAAAAACTTTGGCTATTCACCCTATCCATGACCCTCATGATTTTATAAACCGCAATAAAGTCAGGCTTCAACATTCTAAGCACTCGTGAAAAACGCCCCAGTTTATCCAGCGTTTCCACGTCATTTGAAACATCCAGTCTCTGTAACATCCTTGTGAATCATTTCTGCACCGTCACCAATTTAATAATGTCCTTCCTGCAGCAGGGCTACCAGAACTGTGCACTCCCTCAGTACTGACCCTCTGACAGTGCGGCACTCCCTCAGCACTGACCCTCTGACAGTGCGGCACTCCCTCAGCACTGACCCTCTGACAGTATGGCACTCCCTCAGTACTGACCCTCTGACAGTGCGGCACTCCCTCAGTACTGACCCTCTGTCAGTGCGGCACTCCCTCAGCACTGATCCTCCGACAGTGCGGCACTCCCTCAGCACTGACCCTCCGACAGCGCGACACTCCCTCAGCACTGACCCTCCGACAGTGCGGCACTCCCTCAGCACTGACCCTTTGACTGCTGAAACTCTCATTTGTAAAAGTAGGTCATTCAGACCTGAAGGCCACGACCCCCATCATATAGTGGGTTGAAGCAGTGACGGAGCCGGGTCATGCTGGTGTAAAGCCGAAAATGGTCCATCAGTGAGTGGTGACAGACTCTCCTGTTGCCAAACACAGTGACTTGCTGTACATTCTGCCCATGATAAACCCTTCTGTTTCTCAAAGCAACCCTTTCAACAAGAAACAGAAATAGCTGGAAAAACTCAATCGGTCTGGCAGCAGTTGTGGAGTGAAAAATGAATGTTGACGTTTCAGAGTGATGAGGGGTGAATGGGCAGGCATTACTAACACTGCCAGACCTGCTGAGTGTCTCCAGCAACGTCTGTTTGTGTTTCTGCTTTACAGTATCCATAGTTCTTTTGGTTTTTAGAGAGTTATTTGATGTTATATGGTGCAAAACGCACACTGTGAAGAGAGTTTTTTGTTGCTGAACAAGGCCCATTTTGGAATGTTCGATCAGAAACAATGTGAAGCCATTGAGAGCACGCAAGCCCCTTATCAATAGCTGATCAATCCGAAATTCTTTTGTGGGATCAGATTAAAGGCATTCCAGGTCAAACACCAATTAACTCCCACAAATGTCTCCACAGCTCAGCTCAAGCGGAACACTCTGGTCCTGAGCTCATGCATGAACTGGACTGACACAGATTCCAAAACATATTCTAATAAAAACAGGAAGACATCTATTAAATGCAAAACAATAATCTTGCAACAGAAAAGATACGTCATCAATTACTGCCATCAGTGGATGACTTATACAACCCCTTCACCAAGTACTCTGTATCTAACCCCGTGCTATCCCTGTCCCTGGGAGTGTTTGATGGGGGACAGTGTAGAGGGAGCTTTACTCTGTATCTAACCCCGTGCTGTCCCTGTCCCTGGAAGTGTTTGATGGGGGACAGTGTAGAGGGAGCTTTACTCTGTATCTAACCCCGTGCTGTCCCTGTCCTTGGAGTTTTTGATGGGGGGCAGTGTAGAGAGAGCTTTACTCTATATCTAACCCCATGCTGTCTCTGTCCCTGGGAGCGTTTGACGAGGGTAACACCGTGAAGCTGAAGGAACACAGCAGGCCGGGCAGCATCAGAGGAACAGGAAAGTTAATGTTTTGGGTCAGGACTTTTCTTCAGAAAATAAGGTTTTCTGAAAAAGGGTCCCAGCCCAAAACATCAACTCTCCTGCTCCTCTGGTGCTGCCCGGCCTGCTGTGTTCCTTCATCTTCACAGTGTGTTATCTCTGACTCCAGCATCGGCAGTTCTTACTATCTCTGAGTGTTTGATGCGAGGACAGTGTAGAGACAGCTTTTCTCTGTATCCAGCCCCATGCTGTCCCTATCATTGGAGTGTTTGTTGCGGGACGGTGTAAAGGAAGCTTTACTCTGTATCTAACACTGTGCTGTCCCTATCCTTGGAGTGTAAAGATGAAGAAAGCACAAAGGAAACTTTATTCTGCATTTAATTCTGTGCCAAATCCTGAATTATAGCTTTAGATCTGTGGTCACTGAAGCAATAGTCAGTGGGAGATTGAGGAGCAAGTACATAAGGAGATTGCAGATCTCTGCAAGGATAATCGAGTTGTAATAGTCAGCGATTTTATATTTCCTAACACCAACTAGGTCTGCTATTGTGTTAAGGACTTGGATGGAGAGAAAATTGTTACGTGCATTCAGGATTAATTTCTCAGACAGTTTGTAGATGGCCCTATGAGAGAAGGGACAAACCAGATCTCCCCTTTGGAAATAAGGCAGGGCAACGGACAGAGCTGTTACTCGGGGAGCTCTTTGGGAACCAGTGACCATAATTCCATTAGCTTTCACATAGCTGTGAAAAAGGGCAGGCCTAGTACACAAGTTCATGTTCTAAATTGGGGCAAGGCCAATTTTGATGGACTCAGACAAAAGTTGATGATGGGGAGGTTGTTCATGAGGGCTCAGGGCCAGCATATTCCTGTCAGAGTGAAGAGTAAGGCTGGCTGGAGTAGGGAACCCTGGATGCTGAGAATTATTGAGCCCCTGGTCAAGAAAAGTGAAGCATATGACAAGCACAGGCAGCTGGGATCAATGGAATTTCTTGAGGAATATAGAGGGTGTTGGAGTAGACTTTAGAGAGAAATTGGGAGGGCTAAAAGTGGGCATGAGATGGCTTCAACAGAAAAGGTAATGGAGAGTCCAGAGAGGTTCTACAAGTACATGAGGGGCAAAAGTGTTACGAGGGACAGAATAGGGCCTCTTTTAAAAGTCAACAAGGTCATCAATGCTTGGAGCCACAAAAGATAGACGAGATCCTAAATGAATATTTCTCATCAGTATTTACTGTTGAGAAAGGCACGGTTGCTAGGCAACTTGGGGAAATAAATAATGACTTGAAGGGTGTCCACGTTACAGAAGAGGAGCATTGGAAGTCTTAAGACATTTAAAGGTAGATAGATTCCCAGTGGCTGATGAAGTGTATTGCAGGACTTTGTGGGAGGCTAGGGAGGACATTGTGGGGCCCCTGGTGGAGATATTTGTATCATGGACAGCCACAGGTGAAGTGCCTGAAGGTTGGAGAGTGAGAACATAGAACAGTTCATCACAGTACAGGCCCTTCGGCCCATGATGAGTGGCTAATGTTGTGCCTTTATTTCAGAAAGGTTGTAGGGAAATGCCTGGGAACTACAGGCCAGTGAGCCGAATGTCTGTGGTGGGTAAGAGGGTATTCTGAGAGACAGGATCTCCAGGCATTTGGAAAGGCAAGGACTCATTTGGGATGGTCAGCATGGCTTTGAACTTGGGAAATCGTGTCTGACATCTTGATTAAGTATTTTCAAGGCGGTGACCAAGAAAGTAGGTGAGGGCAGCGCGGTAGCTGATGTCTACATAGACAATAGCAAGGCCTTTGACAAGGTAGCATATAGTAGGCTTCCAATAGGTTATATCTCATGTGAAGAACTAGCCAACTGGATTCAAAATTGGCCTGACAGTAGGACATAGAGGGTAGTGATAGAGGGTTGCTCTTCAAACTGGAGGCCTATGACCAGTGGTGTGCCGCAGAGATCATTGCTGAGTCCACTGTTATTTATTTATTATATAAATAGTTTGATTGAGAATTTAGGAGGTCTGGTTAATAATTTTGCAGATGGCACCAAGATGGGTGGCTTAGTGGACAATGAAGAAGGTAATCTGGGAATACAGCGAGGTGTTGATCAACTGGGCCAGTGGGGTGAGGAATGCCAGATGGAGTTGAATTTAGATAAATGCAAGATGCTGCACTTTGGTGGATCACATCAGGGCAGGGCTTACACAGTCAATGGCACTGCCCTGGGCTGTGTTATAGAACAAAGAGGTCTGGGGTACAGATTCATAGCTCCTTGAAAGTGGAGTTGCAGGTAGACAGGGCAGTGAAGAAAGGTTTCAAAATGCTGGCTTTCATGGTACAGAGCACTGAATGCAGGAATTGGGGCACCTTGATGCCGCTGTTGAAGACATTGGTGAGGTTGCATTTAGAGTACTGTGTGCAATGGTGGTTGCCCTGCTACAGAAAGGATGTTGTTAAATTAGAAACAGTGCAGCAAAGATTTACTGATGCTACCTGGAGGGGGAGGTTTGAGTTATAAGGAGAGGTTCAATAGGCTGGGACTTTTTTCCCTGAAGAGTAGGAGACAGAGGGTTGACCTTATACAGGTTTATAAAATTATGAGAGGCACAGATAAGGTACAAAAGCCAACAGCTTTTCCCTATGATGGGAGAGTCTAAAACTACACAGGGTAAGTTCATGGTGAGAGGTGAGAGATACAAGATGGTCCACAGGAACAATTTTTCACACAGAGGCTGGTGAATGTCTGGAACGGACTGCCAGAGGTGGTAGTGTACGGAGTACAATTCTGCCTCTGAAGAAACTTTTAGATAGGTAGGTGGATGGGATAGGTGTGGAGGTATTTGGATCAAATACAGCCAAATGGGGCTAGTTTAAACTGTGAAAACAGGGTGGCATGGGGAGGTTGGGCTGAAGGGCCCGTTTTGTTGCTATAGACCTCTATGACTGTATAATTAAAGGGCCTGAAGAGTGTGTGAGATGGTGGATTTTATGTAGAGGATGAGCTGCGATACTCGTGAAGGGCTCAGTGTTCCATTCTCCATTTTCTTTGCTGGAAGGAGAATGCTCCCAGCTCTGTTAGCCTCATCACTCTGCCACTGTTATCCCTGATTCTCCCTGAGTCGAGCGCTCCACACCCTCTCCAAATTCCTCATTCCTATCCCGAAGTGCACAGCCCAAAACTGGACACTGGCACCAGCTTACGCTCTCGGCAATGTGCGAGCATAGCTACCCAGAATTTATCTGGGAATCGAAGACAGAGGTGTATTTATGGTGACACAGATTGGAGGATTGAACAGCAGCTTCTTCACTGCTCCCCATAAACAAGATCTGAGCTGGTCAGTATACAGTGATGACTGATCATGCAGAGGCACCTGGGTGTCTTTGTGCACGAATAACAAATGGTTGGTTTGCAGGTGCAGCGGGTAATTAAGGCAGCAAATGGAATATTGTCCTTCATTGTGAGACGGATGGGGTTTAAAACAGGGAGGCTATGCTGCAGCTGTATAAGGAGCTGGTGAGACCACACCTGGGGTACTGTGTGCAGTTTTGGTCTCCTTACTTGAGAAAGGATGTCCTGGCGCTGGAGGGGGTGCAGAGGAGGTTCACCAGGTGGGTTCCAGAGTTGAGAGGGTTGGATTATGAGGAGAGATTGAGTAGACTGGGACTGTTCTCATTTGGAATTAGAAAAATGACGGGGGAATCTTATAGAAACATATATCATTCTGAAGGGAATAGATATGATAGAAGCAGGGAGGGCGTTTCCACTGGTGAGTGAAACTAGAACTAGGGGCACAGACTCAAAATAAGGGGGAGCAGATTTAGGACTGAGCTGAGGAGGAACCTCTTCAGCCAAAGGGTTGTGAATCTGTGGAATTCCCTGCCCTCAGGCTACCTCGTTGGATGGTTTTAAGGTAAAGATAGAGAGATTTTTGAACAATAAAGGATTTAAGGTTTATGACGAATGGGTGGATACATGGAGCTGAAAAGATCAGCCATGGTGTTACTGAACGGCAGAGCGGGCTGGAGGGGCTGAATGGCCCACTCCTGTTCCTGGTTCTTTTGTTTATATGATCACAGAGTGTGGGAAAGTATCATCCCACCAAACAACAGGGTGTTTGAGTCTGTTGATGGGGGGGGTGGGGATGTTGAGCGTGGGGGCGGGTGATACGTAGAGGATAAAAGAGTCATAAACCTTTCAGAGAAAAGATAAACGAGTTACAATATAACATGGCTCCTGGAAGATTTACAGAATGTACTTATGACTGAGTCAGAGGTGTTGAAACAGTGAAATCAGATCCCAGTGGTTGAGTTAGAGCCAGGCATCTGTGCCCCTGAACAACTCTGATCCTTCAGCTGAATGTTTGGGGGCTGTTGGCTGTCAGGACCGAATGGTTTTTACGACAAACGAGAATTGTTTTGGGCAGAATGCACTGCACTTTCTGTCACCCCCTCAATCCCGTCCCTTTAGTTCTGGAACTATCTGCTCAGGCTGTGGTTGGAGCTGGGGAGCCGAATGATTAACCCGTTCAGCTCCCTTCAGTCGAAGCCCTAGTTGTAAGATCAGATACCAGTGAGAAAAATGGCATGCTCGAATGTACTGAAGGATTCATTCAGGAAAAGGCTTCTGACTGGTGTTGATTGAGCAATAATTTAGCAGTTCCTGTTTAAAATAATATTCCTAGGTTTTCTTACTGATATGTTTTGGAGGAAGGGGGACAAGAGGTTTTGAGCTGTTGGATAAACTGAAGGAATGTAACTCACTTTTCAAATCACTGCCTTATCATTTTGCCCATCATTTTGTGGCCCTCACTTGAGGCAGTTAGTTACAGACAGGAAGGCGATACAATGGAGACTCACTGAGCTGCTATCACTGATAGGAGGCTCTGATTATGAGGAGAGGCTAGACATGCTGGGTTGCTCACATGAAAATAAACAAAACTGACTAGGTATCAATATCATCCCCAACTCAGAGGGCTTTTCTTAATGTTGCTGACTAGGCCCAGCATTTATTTCCCATTCCTAATTGCCCAGGGGATATTTCAGAGTCTACCACATTGCTGTGGAATCACAAGTAGGTCAGACCAGGGTAAGGATGGCAGATTCGGATCCACAAAGGGTGTCAATGAAGCAAATGGGTTTTTACAACAACCCACAGTGATCACCATTTGGCTCATTTTCATTCCATAGGAGCTCACAGGGAGATCAAAACACAGGAATAGGAGAAGGCCACTCAGCCCATCAATCCTGACCTGTTATTCAATACAATCATTGCTGTTTGAGCACTTCAATGCCTTTTACCTACTCCCGCCCGCTCCCCTGCCCCTCCATAATCCTGTGCCCCACTAGGAATCAGAAATCAATCAATCTCTACCTTAAAACAGGCTCAAAGACTGAGCTTCCACAGGCCTCTGTGGTTGAGAATTCCAATGGTTCACAATCTTTTGAATCGCTTTCTAACAAGTCTGCCGGGGATTTTATCAAAAGACTCTGAAAATTCAAGTGTGTCACGTCCATCTGCTCTCTGTAATCATTGGTAACATCATTAAAAATGCCAGCAAACATAATTCTTAAATCCCTGCTGACTCTGCCCAATCAAATCATTACCATGGGGTGTCCAATCCCATCCTTTACAATTGATTCTTGTATCTTTCCCGCTACTGATGGAAGACTAACAGGGCTGTAGTTCCCGGTAGTCTCTCTCACTCCATTCTTCAAATTGATGCATATTCCTCTTAACCAAATATTTTCTATTAACTTGTAGAAGCTTTTACAGTCTATTTTTAAGTTTTTTTTTGCTAGATTTTACATTCTGTTCTCACTTTCTTCAACTTTTATTTTTAATGCCTACAGTGTGGAAGCAGGCCTTTGGCCCATCGAGCACAGACCAAACTTCAGGAAAGTATCTCACCCACACCCAGCCTCTACTCTATAACCTGGCATTTCCCATGGCTAACCCATCTAGCCTGCACATCTCAGGGCACTATGGGGCAAACCATCATAACCTGCACATCTTTGGGCTGTGGGAGGAAATGGGAGACCCGGGAGCAAACCTACCCAGACACAAGGGGAACACGCAAAGTCCAAACAGTTACCCAAGGCTGGAACCCATCCCAGGTCCCTGGCACTGTGAAGCAGCAGTGCCAACCATTGAGCCACCGTGCCGCCCATTCTTGGTCCTCCTTTGCTGCATTCTACAAACCTCACAACTCTCCAATTTGCTTATAGTTTTGGCAATGCTTTAGTCCTCTTCTTTTAATCTGGTACAATCCTGAAAGATCTTTACCAGCAGGGGCAACTGAACGTTTTTGAATGTTTGTACCTTAAAGGAATGTTGTAAATAATGTAAAACTTCCTTAAAAACTCTCTATTGTCTTTGTACAGTCAATCCCCTAAATGTATTGTCCAAGTCCACAGCAGCTAATTGTGTCCCTGGACTTCATAAGATCCCTTAGTCACATTTAACTCCCTTGCTTCAGGCAGAACTATCTGACTGTGAAATTTCGATCACGTTGTGATCTCTCAGCGCACAGGGGTCTTTTACAAAAGATTGTTAATTAGTCCTTTACCCAGTCAGCTGTTTCCTCTTGCCCTACATTACTTTGTGTCACTCTTCCCAGACTACTTCACTGCACTGCTGATCGAGACGCTGCTCCTCAGGCAGCACCTTCCAAACCCACGGCCACTTCCATCGGGAAGGACAAGGGCAGCAGGTACATGGGAACACCACCCCCTGCAAGTTCCCCTCCGAGCCCCTCACCATCCTGACTTGGAAATATATCCCTGTTCCTTCACTGTCACTGGGTCAGAATCCTGGAATTCCCTCCCTAAGGGACATTGTGGGTCAACCCACAGCACATGGACTGCTGTGGTTTAAGAAGGCAACTCTCCCCACCTTCTCAAGGGGCAACTAGGGATGGGCAATAAATCTCATGAATGAATAAAAGAAACTCTCAGCTTTAACCATGACGTTTGCCACCAGTACTATTGGCTCCATTTGCCAGATATCTAACACTCCCATTGGTCAGTGGTAACCATCAATGTCCCACCCAGTGTCTGGGAAGTTTAGTTCCAGTCTCATGTGGAATCTACCAGGAGTTGAGCACTAAGAGACCAGTCTCCTTTACAGAGAGATAGAGTGCTTTAAGGGGCAACTTTTCTAATTATAAATTGCAGGCATGGACCTGCACATACTCCAAGTCTGAGAAAATCTTGACTGCTTTTCAGAAAGGTAGGTCTCAACTTTCAGATGGCATCCCCACCCCCAACCCCTTCGCCAAGCAGCAATATATCAACAGGGAGAAAAGTCCATAAATTGTGTCCCACATCAAGCATCCAGCCAACTTTCCATTGGCTTGCTCATCTTGTCTCTGCTCCAGAGCGCAGCAAGGGCAGCTTGCCAGGAACTCCCTTAACACCCTCCGAGAGTGTGACAGAACAGCGAAGGCAAGCCATTCAGTGAGAGAGAGGAGGGAGAGAAAAGGAGGAAAGGCAAGGGAAGGAGGGAGGAAGAGAGATAAAAACAGAGGGTTACAGGGGTGAGGGAGAGAGAGAAGTAAACAGAACATAGAGCATAGGACATAGAACAGTACTGCACAGTACAGGCCCTTCAGCCCCCAATGTTGTGCCAACCAATTATCCTGCTAAGATCAAACTACCCTGCATACCCTACATTTTACTATCCTTCATGTGCCTATCCAAGAGTAGCTTAAAAGTCACTAAAGTGTCTGACTCCACTAACACTATCGGCAGCACATTCCACACTCACCCACCACTCTCTGTGTGAAGAAAACAGGGAGAGCATGGGGGAAGGAGAAAGACAAGAGAGGGAGAAAAGGTGATAAAATGAGGGAGAAAGAGGAGGAGACAGAGATGAAGAGAAAGAGGGAGGGATAGAGGGAGGAGGAAAGGAAAGCTAGAGGGGTGGAGGGCAGGCAGAGAGAGATGCAGAGTGGCGGACAGGGAGACAGAGAAAGAGAAAGTGATGGAAACCGAGAAAGAGAGAGGCAGGAGGAAGGAGTGAGAAGAAGGGAGAGAAGGAGAGAAGAAGTGGGAGAGAGACAGGGAAATGAGAGAGGAATGAAGGGGAAGTGAGATGCAGGAGAAGGGAAAGGAAGACAGAGAGGTAAGAGAGCGATGGAGAAAAAGAGAGGGATACAATGGGAGAAAGAGAGGGAGAAAGTGAAAAGGGAACACGTGTGAGAGGACAACAAAGTGTGGAGCTGGATGAACACAGCAGGCCAAGCAGCATCTCAGGAGCACAAAAGCTGGTGTTTCGGGCCTAGACCCTTCATCAGAGAGGGGGATGGGGAGAGGGTTCTGGAATAAATGGGGAGAGAGGGGGAGGCGGACCGAAGATGGAGAGAGATTCCCTGAGGTTGGCCTGGAGGGAGGAGGGTAACTTCTTCAGGTTAGGCATCCCTGGAAGAGGCTTTGCAGTGAGATTAAAATTTTATCAGAGATAATGGGAACTGCAGATGCTGGAGAATCCGAGACAATTTTAACCTCACTGCGAAGCCTCTTCCAGGGATGCCTAACCTGAAGAAGTTACCCTCCTCCCTCCAGACAAACCTCAGGGAATCTCTCTCCATCTTCGGTCCGCCTCCCCCTCTCTCCCTATTTATTCCAGTTCCCTCTCCCCATCCCCCTCTCTGATGAAGGGTCTAGGCCCGAAACACCAGCTTTTGTGCTCCTGAGATGCTGCTTGGCCTGCTGTGTTCATTCAGCTCCACACTTTGTTATCTGGGGTTCTCCAGCATCTGCAGTTCCCATTATCTCGGATACAACGTGTGAGAGGAAACAGGTTAAGACAGCAAGGTAGATGATAGACAGAATGAGGAAGAGAGGTAGGGGTGATACAAAGAGCCATTGTAGTGACAGGTAGGTTTATTGCAAGAGACAGAAAGCAAGCAACACAGAGAAAACAACAGAGCAATGGGAGAGACAGTTACAAAGATGAAAGTGAGAAAGAAGCAGGGAGACAGAGAACCCTGAGTGCACACAGATTGTTTCCCTGTCCTCTACCCAACTCACATATAGTTACAAATCTATCAACCTAGAGCTAGAATCGGCCAATCTGTTGCTCAAGTTTTGTAATTCACTCAACAGATGTGGGTGTCGCTGTCTGGGCCAGTATTTATTGCCTGTCCCTAGTTGCCCCTTGAGAAGGTGGGGGTGAGCTGCCTTCTTGACCCGCTGCAGTCCATGTGCTGTGTGTTGACCCACAATGTCCCTTAGGGAGGGAATTCCAGGATTCTGACCCAGTGACACTGAAGGAACGGGGATATATTTCCCAGTCGGGATGGGGAGTGGCTCGGAGGGGAACTTGCAGGGGGTGGTGTTCCCATGTACCTGCTGCCCTTGTCCTTCTGGATGGAAGTGGCTGTGGGTTTGGAAGGCGCTGCCTGAGGATCTTTGGTGAATTTCTGCAGAGCATCTTGTAGATAGTACACACTGCTGCTACTGAGTGTCTGTGGTGGAGGGAGTGGGATGTTTGTGGATGTGGTGCCAATCAAGCGGCTGCTTTGCCCTGGATGGTGTTGAGCTTCTTGAGTGTTGTTGGGGCTGCACCCATCCAGGCAAGTGGGGAGTATTCCATCACACTCCTGACTTGTGCCTTGGAGATGGTGGGACAGGCTTTGGGGAGTCAGGAGGGGAGTTACTTGCTGCAGTATTCCCAGCCTCTGGCCTGCTCTTGTAGCCTCTGTGTTTATAGTCAGTTTCCCATCAATGGTAACCTGCAGGGTGTTAATGGTGAGGGATTCACTGATGGTGATGGCATCCTATATCAAGGGACATTGCTCAGATTCTTTCTTGGTGGTGATGGTCAGTGCCTGCACTGTTATGGCATGAATGTTCGTTGCCAATGGTCACCCCTAGCCTGGGTATTATTCAGATCTTGCCGCATGTGAACACGGACTGTTTCAGTATCTGAGGAATTGTGAGTGGAGCTGAACGTTGTGCAATCATCGGCGAACATCCCCATTTCTGACCTTCTGATGGAGGGAAGGTCATTGATGAAGCAGCTGAAGATGGTTGGGCCTAGGACACTACCCTGAGGAGCTCCTGCAGAGATGTCCTGGAGCTGAGGTGACTGACCTCCCACAACCACAGCCATCTTCCTATGTGTCAGGTATGACTCCAACCAGCAGAGAGTTTGGCCCCAATACCCAGTGATTCCAGTTTTCCAGGGCTCCTCGATGTCACACAGTCTAATGCAGCGTTGTTGTCAAGGGCAGTCACTGTCACTTCAATGTTACCATTTGATAATGTCATCATGGCCTCATCTTCTACCTCCCCCCAATACTCTTCCATTCTGTATGTTTGCAGAAATACGTAGAATTGCAGAAATTGCAGAAATTTTATTTTAAAAATATTTTGAAACATCATTTAAAAATATTCCTCCAAAAACTTCCCCTGCACCTGTGCCTGGGTCCCTCGGTTGTGAGAAACCCCAACTAGCCTTTTTCCATCCTTTACAGAACCCCACCCCCAACCCCTCCAAAACCTTGTCTTCAGCATAAATACCCACTTTTCCTGGCTGCTATCAGTTTTGGAAAAGGGTTACTGGGCCCAAAACATTAACACTGATTTCTCTCTACTGATGCTGCCAAAACTGCTGAGTTTCTCCAGTAATTTCTGTCTTTGTCAATTCTGATTTACAGCATCCACAATTCTTTGTTTGGTTTTATTATATTATTATAAAATCCATTGGGATCACTAATCTCCTTCAGGGGGTAATAAACCCATAATCCTTACCTGGTCTGGCTTTATGTGTGACTCCAGACCCAGAGCAAGGTGATTGGCTCTGAGCTATCCTCAGAAACTGACTGGGAAAGTGATTCAGTTCAAGGGCAACTAGGGATAGCTACAACGCTGGCATTGTCAGGGTACCCATATACCCCACTCACATACCCTCCCACATACCCTCTCACATTCACAGTTACAGTATCTGGGTGGTTGTGAATGCAGGAATTCCCTTTGCTCCACAGGCTGAGGTCCATCTATTCCTGGTCAAATGCTGGCAGCTTGGCTGAGCAATACATATTAATATTAGCCCCAACATTTCCCTTTCCTGGTATTTTTGATTGTGGACTGGGGCATGGAAAGCGACTTGTTGAGAAACCAAGGATTGTTGAAGGGTTGGACACTTTATTAAAGCAAGTTCCCGGAGCCTCATTGTAAGTGCTGTTTACACAGCTGCTACTTCAAGCAGTGGGGGGTGGTCCAGTTACAGACCAGCTGGAACCAGGGGGCTGCGTACAAATGGAGATTTGGCCAGCAACAAGGAGCTGATTGGTCTGTGGATTAGTGACTAGTTATGAGTGGCAAAGGCCTTCTGCCTGGCAACAATGATGTGATTGGCTCCCAGGAGCCAAATAGCCTGTGGCTGTGAATGTTTAAAGGAGAATCCATTGGATCTCCGAAAGGACAGGAGCAACGCCATTTCTCTTGAGAATAAACCAGCCACCCTGCACCTTTGAAAAACCAATGAAAGTATCAGCACGGGACAATAAAGGAAGAGCACATACTGACAATCCTAAAGGACCATATCACTGAATGCTGGAAATGGGGGAGACTGAACTCACTTCTCAGTCTCTGCTTCATAACAACCTTGGCATTTTCTTTCTGGCTAATGTGTCTGTATGTCTACAGAGAGGAGGTTGAAATGGGAGTTACAGTTTGGCTAACTGTACTGATAGTGGGCTATCTGCAGATAGAAATGGCCGACTCAAAATAAATAAGATAACAAAGTGTGGAGCTGGATGAACACAGCAGGCCAAGCAGCATCTCAGGAGCACAAAAGCTGACGTTTCGGGCCTAGACCATCTCTGATGAAGTGTCGAGACCCGAAACATCAGCTTTTGTGCTCCTGAGATGCTGCTTGGCCTGCTGTGTTCATCCAGCTTCACATTTTTTTTATCTTGGATTCTACAGCATCTGCAGTTCCCATTATCACTACTCAAAATAAATAGTTACTTTGCAGACTTACATAGATTGATTCTGTTAACCTTGCCTGGTATGGAGGGTGCTAGCTATGAAGAGAGGTTGAGTAGATTAGGATTATTTACATTAGAAAGACGGAGATTGAGGGGGGACCTGATTGAGGTCTACAAAATCATGAGGGGTATAGACAGGGTGGATAGCAAGAAGCTTTTTCCCAGAGTGGGGGACTCAATTACTAGGGGTTATGAGTTCAAAGTGAGAGGAGGAAAGTTTAAGGGAGATATGTGTGGAAAGTTCTTTACACAGAGGGTGGTGGGTGCCTGGAACGCGTTGCCAGCGGAGGTGGTAGACGCAGACACGTTAGTGTCTTTTAAGATATATTTGGACAGGTACATGGATGGGCAGGGAGCAAATGGACACTGACCCTTAGAAAATAAAGGTTTAGACAGAGGATCTGGATTGGTGCAGGCTTGGAGGGCCGAAGGGCCAGTTCCTGTGCTGTAATTTTCTTTGTTCTTTGTACTTCGTTCAAAACATTCGGTACATTGGGAAATTATGCGAATCTTAAAATCTTTAACTTCAGTTATTAATCTGGGAGCAGCGGAGCTTAATTCACACAGTGCTATGGGAGTGAGGTGTAGCAAAATAAATAACAATTGAATAATGTGGAGAATTAAATGGCAAATTTATACAGTCAGTAGGAATGCTCACAAAAAAAACAATATCTGAGTGCAGCCTCCAGCTAAACTAGTCAGGGATTTCAGAATGTCACAGGACAGGTTCAACCAGGTTCATCAAAACACACAAACACTCATAACATCACAGGTACCTCATATGGGAACACATCCAACTCCACAACAGAGGCCTCCAGGTACACAGCACAAAGTATTCAGAAAGACTCCCACTGTTCAACTGAGGGAGTGCTGCACTGTTGGAGGGTCAGTGCTGAGGGTGTGTTGCACTGTCGGAGAGTAGGTACTGAAGGAGTGCTGCACTGTTGGAGGGTCAGTACTGAGGGAGCGCCGCACTGTCGGATGGGTCAGTGCTGAGGGAGTGCCGCACTGTCAGAGGGTCAGTACTGAGGGAGTGCTGCACTGTCGGAGGGTCAGTACTGATGGAGTGCTGCACTGTCAGAGGGTCAGTACTGAGGGAGTGCCGCACTGTCAGAGGGTCAGTATTGAGGGAGTGCTGCACTGTCGGAGGGTCAGCGCTGAGGGAGTGCTGCACTGTTGGAGGGTCAGTACTGAAGGAGTGCTGCACTGTCGAAGCGTCAGTACTGAGGGAGTGCCGCACTGTCGGAGGGTCAGTACTGAAGGAGTGCTGCACTGTCGAAGCGTCAGTACTGAGGGAGTGCTACACTGTCGGAGGGTCAGTACTGAGGGAGTGCTGCACTGTCGGAGAGTCAGTGCTGAGGGAGTGCCGCACTGTCGGAGGGTCAGTCCTGAGGGAGTGCCGCACTGTCGGAGGGTCAGTGCTGAGGGAGTGCCGCACTGTTGGAGTCATCATGTCATAGCAATATACAGCATGGAAATGAACCCTTCTTTCTTACCCGTGCGTGCCGACCAGATATCCTAAATTAATCCAGTCCCATTAGCCAGCATTTGGCCTCTATCCTTCTAAACCCTTTCTATTCATATACCTGTCCAGGTGCCTTATAAATGCAGTAATTGTACCAGCCTCCACCACTTCCTCGGCAGCTCATTCCATGCACCCACCACCCTCTGTGTGAAAATGTTGCCCCTCAGGTCCTGTTTAAATCTGTCTCCTCTCACCTTAAACCTCTGTCCCTCCCGTTGTGGATGACTGTACTGCCCACCAGCCCCTCCCAGGATAGGACCTTGACTATTCACCTTATCCATTCCTCTCATGATTTTATGAACCTCTGTGAGGTTACCCTTCCAACATTCCAGGGAAAATAGCTCCAGTGTTTTCAGCGTATCCACATCACCAAAACCGTCCAGTGCCGGCAACGTCCTTGCGAGTCTGTTCTGAGCCCTTTCAACTTTCACAAGGTCCTTCCTACAGCAGGGCTCCCACCAAATACTTTCTAAGTGTTGTCAGGTCTCCTTCCACACGTACCCTCCCAGACAGTGCATTCCAGACCCCCCACCTTCCTCAGGATCAAGTTGTTTTTCTCAAATACTCTCTGCAGCTTCTGCCTTTCACTTCAAATTAAAGCCCTCGCTATTCACCCTTTGATTGAAGGCATCAGTTGTTTTCTATCGGCCCTGTCTATGTCCCTCATAATTTTATAGCCCTCCAGCAGGACCCCAACAGCCTTCTCTGCTGCAAAGAAAACATTCTCATGTAAAAAGCCTACAGTTCACTACTAATAAACTGAAGTGAATCAGATAAAAGGAACATGAAGATTTGATCTAAATGGGTGATTTTTCTGATCTTGAGTCTCTGTAATGAGTTGTGTTCAGAAACAAATTGAGTGTTTGTTTTGTTGGGGTTTGAAATCTATTTCTGACTTTGTTCCCTCTCTTTATCGTTGGGGTTGCTTTTTTTTCTCACTTTCATCTTGGATGTAAAGTTGAGTTCTGTGGTGAGACTAGCTCTGTCGCCTTGTGAGATTATATTTCAACTACCAACCACTAAATTAACAAAATCATTCAGAACATGTGTGTTATCAAACCAGATTCCAGGCTGGCATCTGGCTTATGCAGTAATACCATCAGCAGGGATCATAACATGTGATAAATACCAACAAGGGTTGGTGGGGCTGAACGGCCTGGTTCTGAATGTGCATATTTTATGCAATTCAGTTCCAATAGCATGAATTAGTAGCTGTGTTTCAGGAATAAATGAAGGACAGTACTGTACATATCCCAGCAATGTTACAGTGCAGCAGGGGTTTCAGCTCAATGTGTCTGCACCACCTCTCCAAACTGAGCATCTCATTTAGACCCTCACTCTCACCTCTCCCTCTCGCCTTGCTCTTTCCTCCTTTTTAACTCAGTCTAATTGCCCTCCAATAGCTTTGACGGATCCTGCCTCCACCACACTCTCTGGCAGCAGATTCCAGACCCAAACCGCTCGCTGTGTGAAAAGATTTTCCTCATGTTGTCCACGCCCTTTCTACAAATAACTTAGAGTCATAGAGTAATACAGCATGGAAACAGGCCCTTCGGCCCAACCTGATCCATGCTGACCATGGCGTCCACTCAGCTAGTTCTAACTGCCTGCATTTGGTCCATATCCCTCTAAACCCTTCCTATCCATGCACCTATCCAAGTAGTTTTTAAATGTTGCTGCTGTCCCTGTCTCAACCACTTTCTCTGGCAGCCCATTCCATTTACACACCACTCTCCGTGTGAAGAAGTTGCCCCTCAGGTCCTGCTTAAATCTTTCGCCTCTCACCATAAATCTATGCCCTGCAGTTTTCAATCCCCCATCCTGAGTAAAAATACTATGTGCATTCATTCCATCTATGCCCGTCAAGAAGGACATCCCTCATAGGAATAACATCCTGTCCTGGCCAACCTCTCCCGATAACTGAGGCCTGCCAGTCCTGGCAACATTCTCTCAAATAACCATTTTAATTCTCCGACCCACTCCCTGGGTGACATGTCCATCCTGGGCATCCTCCAGTGTCACAGTGAAACCACAAACTGGAAGAGCAGCACCTCATATTCCACCTCAGGAGCCTACAGCCTGATGCGCTCAACATTGAATTCACCAGTTTCAAAATCTCCCCACTTCCAGCCTGATCCCACGTCCAATCTTCCCTCTTATCCCCACATCTTTGAACTGATACAATCTGTCCATCTTCTCTCCCACCTACCCACCCCACCGATCCCACTGACCAATCCCAACCACCACCTATCTGCATCCAGCTAACATCATCCTACCGACCTCCCCAAGCCCCACCCCTCATCCTTCTATTTATTTCCCAGCTCCCTTGCCCCTCTCACAATTGTAAAGAAGGGTCCTGTCCTGAAATGTCAGCTTTCCTGCTCCTCTGATGCTGCCTGGCCTGCTGTGTTCCTTCAGCTCCACCCTGTGTTATCAACATCCTCGTAAATCTTCATTGTATACTTTCCAGTTTAACGATGCATTCCCTATAACCGGGTGACCAAAACTGTACACAATACTCCAAGTGCGGCCTCACCAATGATTTTATACAACTGTAACATAACATCCCAACTCTTGTACTCAATACCTCGACCGATGAAGGCCAGTGTGCTAAATGCCTTCTTCACCACCCTGTCCACCTGTGATGCTGCTTTCAACGAACTATGTACTCCCAGGTCCCTCTGTTCCACAACAGTCCTCAGGACCTCACCATTTACTGTATAAGTCCCACCTTGGTTTGACTTTCCAAAGTACAACAGCTCACACTCATCTGTATTGAACTGCATTTTCCAATCCTCAGCCCACTTCCCCATCTGATCAAGATCCCTCTGTAATTTTTCACAGCCTTCCTCACCATCAACGATAGCTCCTAACTTTGTATCATCTGGAATTTACGAACCATGCCTTGTACATTCACATCCAGATCATTTATGTCAATAACAAATAACAAAGGTCCCAGCACCGATCCCTGTGGCACAGGCCTCCGGACTGAGAAACAACCTTCAACCATCAGCCTCTGCTTCGTACCATCGAGCCAGTTCTGAATCCAGTTAGTGAGCGCTCCGTGGATCCCATAAAACCAAACCTTCATGACTAACCTGCCTTGTGGAGCTTTGTCAAAGTCCATATAGATAGCATCACTGCTCTACCCTCATCCATCCTCTTCGAAAAACACGAAAAGATTTAGAACATAGAACATAGAAAAGTACAGCACAGTACAGGCCCTTCGGCCCACGATGTTGTGCCGTGGAATAATCCTAATCCAAAAATAAAATAACCTAACCTACATTCCCCTCAATTCACTGCTGTCCATGTGCATGTCCAGCAGTCGCTTAAATGTGACTAATGACTCCGCTTCCACGACTACCACTGGCAAACTATTCCATGCGCTCACAACTCTCTGGGTGAAGAACCTCCCTCTGACATCTCCTCTATACCTTCCTCCTAACACGTTAAAACTATGACCCCTCATGGTGGTCAATCCTGCCCTGGGGAAAAGTCTCTGGCTATCGGCTCTATCCATGCCTCTCATTACCTTGTACACCTTGATCAGGTCACCTCTCTTCCTCCTTCTCTCCAGAGAGAAAAGTCCGAGCTCAGTCAACCTCTCCTCGTAAGACAAGCCCTCCAGTCCAGGCAGCATCCTGGTAAACCTCCTTTGCACCCTCTCCAAAGCCTCTATATCTTTCCTATAATAGGGAGACCAGAACTGGACACAATATTCCAAGTGTGGTCTCACCAGGGTTTTGTAGAGCTGCAGCATAACCTCGCGGCTCTTAAACTCGATCCCCCTGTTAATGAAAGCCAAAACACCATATGCTTTCTTAACAACCTTATCCACTTGGGTGGCAACTTTGAGGGAGCTACGCACTTGAACACCAAGATCCCGCTGTTCTCCACACTGCCAAGAATCCTGCCTTTAATCCTATATTCAGCATTTAAGCTCGACCTTCCAAAATGCATCACTTCACATTTATCCAGGTTGAACTCCATCTGTCATTTCTCAGCCCAGCTCTGCGTTCTGTCAATGTCTCGCTGAAGCCTGCATTAGCCCTCGATACTACCAACAGCACCTCCAACCTTTGTGTCATCAGCAAACATACTAACTCACCCCTCGACCTCCTCATCCAAGTCATTTATAAAAACTACAAAGAGCAGAGGCCCAAGAACAGAGCCCTGCTGGACACCACTCAGCACTGACCTCCAGGCAGAATACTTACCATCTACAACCACTCTCTGCCTCCTGTCAGCCAACCAATTCTGAATCCAGACAGCCAAATCACCCTGTATCCCATACCTCCTGACTTTATGAATGAGCCTGCTGTGGGGAACCTTATTAAATGCCAGACACGATTTTATTGTCATCTCGGGATTCATTTGAGCCCAATAGCTTACACCCAAAGTCTGCCTTCTTCATTTAACTGACCAGAGCCTCAATATCCCTCGTCAGTCAGGGATCCCTGATTCGTCAGACATGATTTCCCGTGCACAAATCCATGCTGACTGTCCCTAATCAGACCTTGACTATCCAAGTGTTGGTTGATTCTGTCCCTCAGTATCCTCTCCAATAACTTACCTACCACTGATGTCAGGCTCACTGGCCTGTAGCTCCCTGGCTTGTCTTTGCTACCTCTCGTAAACATTGGAATATTAGCTACCCTCCAGTCTTCCGGAACTTCCCCTGTGGCTAAAGATGAAGCAAAAATCTCTGAAGGGGCCTCTGCAATTCCTTCCCTAGCCTCCCACAATGTCCGAGGATGGACCTGATCAGACCCAGGGGCATTTATCCACCTTAATACGTGTTAAGTCTGCTAAAACCTCCTCTCTGGTAATATGTGTGTGTCCGAAACATCCCCACTTCTTACCCTCAATTCCTTAGCCTGCAAGATTCTCTCCTCAGTAAACACTGAGGAGAAACATTATTTAAAAATCTCCACCATCTCCTGTGGCTCCACAAATAGACCACCATGCTGATCTTTAAGGGGACCTATTCTCTCCCTGGCCACCCTTTTACTCTTAATATAGCGATAGAGAATCTTGGGATTACCGTTAACCTTATAGGTCAGATCCATCTCATACCTTCTTTCTGCTCTTCTGATTTTCCTGTTAATTGTGTTCCTCCACATTTTATTGTCATCTCGGGATTCACTTGAGCCCAATAGCTTAAACCCAAAGTCTGCGTTCTTCATTTTCCTGACCAGAGCCTCAATATCCTTCATCAGCCAGGGATCCCTGAACCTGCCAAGTTTTGCCTTCACCCTAACATGGACATAATGTCCTCAGACTCTTGACATCACATTTTTAAAAGCCTCCCATTTACCAGTTGGTCCATTTCCTTCGAACAGGCTCACCCAAACGACCTTTGCAAGATCCTGCCTGATGGCCCCAATATTGACCCTCCACCAGTTTAGCACCTGAACCTGTGGAACTGTCCTATCTTTATCCATTAATGTGTTAAAACTAAGAGGGTTATGGTCACTGGACCAAAGTGCTCCCTGGCTGACACTTCAATCACTTGTTTCCTAAGAGAAGGTCTGGTGTTGCACTCTCTCGGGTAGGGCCCTCTACATATTGATTTAGGAAACTTCACTGGACACATTTGATAAATTCCACACTGTCCGGCCCTTTTGCACTCTGGGTGGCCCAGTCCATACAGGGGAAACTAAAATCTCCAACTAATACTGCTCTATTATTCCTACAGGTTTCTGCAATCTCTACACACATGTGCTCCTTTAGTACCCGCTGGCTATGTGGGGGTCTATAATATGGTCCGAATAGAGTGACCATGCCCTTCTACTTTCAAGTACTAACCATATTGGCCTCATCTGATGACCCCTTTGGAATATCCTCTCTCAGCACTTGTTATGTCCTCCCTCAGATTTCATCCCAACCTTCTTCTCTCTAAGGAAAACAGTCACACATTCTCTTCAATCCACCTCGTCACTAAAAATTCTCATTTCTGGAACCATTCTCATGAATTCACAATCATCTCTTTGTTCTTGTTTTCTCTGTGCCTAATAATAAAACTCAGGATACTGTCTGCTTTACCAACTGCTCTCTCTGCCTGTATTTCCAATTCGAATGAATGATGCACCTGAACAGGGTCCCAACCCGAAACGACAGCTTTCCTGCTCCTCTGATGCTGCTTGGCCTGCTATGTTCATCCAGCTCTACACCTTGTTATCTCAGATTCTCCAGCATCTGCAGTTCCTACTACCTCTGAAGCGCCTGAGCAGCCTGGCCACTCTCTTCCTGCACAACTTCAACAATTGTTTTGTTTGTTTTAAACTGTTTCTCCAAAATCCCCCTCAGTACACATCACATGTCCACTTCTCCACATAAGCTGTCAGCTGCCAGCTCTCTACAACATCAATGTCACAGTGTTATCAGAGCAACATACTGGACACACTGTGTGTGTCAAATGTGGACATGATCTGCATCTAGTCTTTGCCATTCTTTGGGAAATGAATAAACACTTCTGAGGGACATTAAATGAGGGATAATTTGACTTGATCTGACTTATTACTATCATGTGTACCAAGGTACAGTGAAAATTATTGTCTTATGTGCTTTACAGGTAGATCATACTTTTCAAGTATCGTAGGGGAGGAGATGGCCTAGTGGTATTATCGCTGGACTGTTAATCCAGAGACCCACATCACATTCTGCGGACCTGGGTTTGATTCCTGCCAGGGCAGATGGTGGAATTTGAATTCAATAAAATATCTGGAGTTAATAATCTAATGATGATCATCAATCCATTGGCAACGGTCAGGAAAAACCCACCTGGTTCACTAATGTCCTTCAGGGAAGGAAACTGCCATCCTTAACTGGTCCGGCCTACACGTGACTCCAGACCCTCAGCAATGTGGTTGATTCTGAACTGACCCCTGGGAAATTAGGGATGGGCAATAAATGCTGCCCTTTGCCAGCAACACCCTCAACCCATTAATGATATTTTTGGAAAGCGCATCAGGGTACCAGAACAGAGACAGGATACATTGTTACTGCTGCTGAGAGGGTGCAGAGACAAATCAACATTAACATTGAAGAGGTCCCTTCAAAAGCCTGATAACACTGGGTAAGAAGCTGTTTTGAATCTGTTCAGCGAGGGTTGAAGAGACTAAAGGACACTGGGAGTGAGGGACACACACACACATTCGCAAAAACACACACACTTCCTCTCTCACATGCGCACACGCACTGTCTCTCTCTCTCATACACATACATACATACACACACATTGTATTTCTCACATGCACACACACACTCTCTCTCACACGCACACACACTCTCATATGCACACACATTCTCTCTCTCTCACACACACTCTCATATGCACACACATTCTCTCTCTCTCACACACACACACACACACACACGCACGCACACACACACACACACACACACACACACACACACAGTATCTCTCACATGCACACATACTCTCTCACACGCACACACACTCTCTCGCATGCACACACAAACTCTCTCTCACACACGCACACACACACACACACACACACACACACACACACACACACACACACACAGATATATTCACACTCTGCCCCAGAAGGCAGTGGAGCCCAACTCTCTGGATACTTTCAAGATAGAGATGGATAGAGCCCTTAAAGATGGTGGAATCAAGGGTTACGGGGATAAGGCAGGAACAGGATACTGATTGTGGATGATCAGTCATGATCATAATGAATGGTGGTGCTGGCTTGAAGGGCCGAATGGCCTACTCCTGCACCTATTGTCTGTTGTCATATTGTCTATTGTCACATATAAATACAAACACACTTGTATCGGAGCTGAAATGATAATACCGGATGGTTGTGAATCATTTGTTTTCCCCTGCTCCCATACATTCTTTCTGTTTTTCCTATGGTTTATTTATTCCTATTCAGCGCCATTAGCTCCTATTAACATATTCTGACATTAAATTAACCACTTCATTGAGTGAAGTCACTGTTGTGGGTTTGGGTGTGGGGGTGGTTAATCATTTCAAGAACAATTTGATGTTAAACCAGGCCACACAAGGATGTGAAACTGTTGTGAAATAGCTGACTGCCTGTTGTGTAATTGAATCAAACATGGTGGACAATGACTGTTCACAACCTCCATGATGTTGTATGTTGAGAGAATCGCTCAAAATTTCCTTAATCCCAAAAACACAGCATTGAGCAGAAGGTGGGAAGTTGCTGATGTGCGTTGTAGAAAGGAATAGAGAGGCAGTTAATCTCTGGATCGCCAAATTGCCGATAACCAACAATCTGAGCTGGGTGCCCCACCTAGATGTGACAGTCAAGAAAGTTCAACAACTCTTCCTCAGGCAGCTCAGGAGATTTGCCATCTCCATAAGGTCCCTCACCAACTCCGACAGATGCCCCATTGAAAGCAAACTGTCTGGGTGCATGACAGCCTGGTACAGCAACTGCTCTGCCCAGGACCGTAAGAAACTACAGAAGGTGATGTGCACAGCCTAGACCCATCACAGAAGCCAACCTTCCATCCATGGACTCCATTTACACGGCTCACTGCTGTGGGAAGGCGGCCAACGTCATCAAAGACCCATCACATCCCAGTAATGATCTCCTACAGCCTCTTCTGTCAGGCAGAAGATACAAAAGCTTAACTACATTAATTACATTAACTACATTAACAGTTCAGGAAGGCAGCTTACCACAACCTTATCATGGGCAACTCGGGAAGGGCAATAAATGCTGGCCCAGCCAGCAATACCCACAATCCAAGAGTGGGTCAAATAAACTGCTCTGTCAGGTGAGTACTTAAAAAGTCCAAAAACGATAGGAAGTGAATCATATTAAAGGTTGTCTGTAATCCAATACAAGTAGTATTTCTAAATATAAAAGCATTGATATTTAATGAATAACATGTTAAATGATATTACCTTTTTAGAAGCTGAACCTAGAGACACAACTGAGACATGCATCATGTCTTCTTCTGATGAAGACAAGGAATCCGAGGTGAGTGTTTAAAATTATTGGCACTTGGGTTCACAGTTGCTGAGCTGCATACGTTGTGGGCATCAGGGAGTTAGAGAGTAACCTGGATGCTTTGTTCCAGGACACCGTCACAGCTTTAGTGATTTAGATGGCGTAATTGCATGTAATCAGGAACAGGGATCCAGCACGTTATAATGAAGGAGCCTCAGCTCTTGACTTTGCCCAGTAAGTGCAGGGTACTTGTTAGATCTGCAGGTGAGAGTATGGACTGAAGAATGGTTGAGAAAACTTGTCATGGCACCAGTCTGCAGATGCCATTCAAGTTCTGGAAATGAAAATGAATGTAATGAAAGGAGGAGACAGTACAGTAAGGGGGTTATATACTATTCTCTGCAGCCATGAATAGGAGGTCCAAAAGTTGCATTACCTGCCCAAAGCCAGGGTTAAGGTCATCATCTGCAGTTGATGAAATTGGAGTTAAAGGGGAAGATGAATTGATGTGCTCTACATAGCTACCAGTGACATTGGTAGAAGTAGGCACAATATTTTGCTCAAAGAGTTTGAGAAGTGGGACTCAAATGAAGAAATCTGAAACAAAAAAAATCTCTGGAGTATTAACCTGAGCCATGTGCCAGAGGAAGCACTTACCAGCATAGAAGGGTCCATGCCATAGGCTCCACTTTTAAACAGACTCTTGAGCAATATAACTGGGGAAGTTTTAATTTCCCAGTGACTTCATTACAATTGTACTACAGGCTTCCCAACAGCTAGCGGGTGATACAGGAACAGATATGTGAACAGATTATGGAAACAACAGGGTTGTTGTGCTGGGTGATTTTAACTTCCCTATATTGACTGGGACTCAGTGCCAGGAGCTTGGGTGAGGGGGTAAATTTGTGATGTGCGCCCAGAATGGCATTTTGAAATATTATGTGAATAATCCAACTGGGAAGGGACAATAGTCGACATGGTATTGAGGAATGGGGGACTATCTTGGGAAGAGTGACCATAATTCAGTAAGGTGAAAGTGGGCAGCATGGTGGCTCAGTGGTTAGCCCTGCAGCCTCACAGCACCAGGGACCCGGGTTCGATTCCAGCCTCGGGCGACTGTCTATGTGAAGTTTGCACATTCTTCCCGTGGCTGCAGAGGTTTTCTCCCACAGTCCAAAGATGTGCAGGTTAGATGGATCGGCCATGCTAAATCGCCTGCTGTGCTCAGGGGTGTGTGGGTTATAGGGGAATGGGTCTGGGTGGGATGCTTCAAGGGGTGGTGTGGACTTGTTGGGCCAAAGGGCCTGTTTCCACGCTGTAGGGAATCTAATCTAATACATGCATCAGTAGATTCAAGAACACTCTCTGTGCTGTGATTAGACTGCAGACCACAACACAAGAGGCAGGATTTGAACCGAGGTCCCAGGAACATTACCTGGGTCTCTGGATTAGTGGTCTATTGATAATACCACGAGGTATTACCCTGTAATTGGAATGTTCATATGAAGGCAGGGGTCTGGTCTGCCAGCTCAGCCCCCCATGTGCAGCAGGCAGTGTTGATTTGGGGGATTTCTTGAGGTTTCTCTTCCCCCCATTTGAAATCCTCAACTTCAGCTGGGCACCTTCCTGAAGGTACCTCGCTGTCTGTTCAGAGCCTTCCCAAATGAACCAGCTGGCTATCCACAAGGCTGAGATGAATGTCCTTCTCGGCGATATTTTTATGGGCATCGCCCAGGAGGGCTCTCACTGCCCAGTGGAAGTCTCCAGGCTGGACCACATTCTAGGTGGTACAGGTTCTTTGGGAGTCTGCTGTCGGACACCCGGTGACATGTCCCATCCATTGGTGCTGGAGTTCAGAGCCTAACACCTGGACAGGCAGTTCAGGGCTGAGTTGCAGCAGAGACTCTGTTCACTCTGGCATTGCTTAATGCCGGAATGCAAAGGTGGAATTCAGCTCGGGAAACTCTAGCTCAATAATAGTGACTCAAAGGCTTTGGGCCACTCAAAGGGTGTGAAAGATTGTACAGAAATGTCAGTTCTTTCTTGAAGTAAGAATGGTTCTTATTGAAAAGGGGTGCTGTTCCCGCCCACACATTGCATCTGAAGGCAGCAGCAAGTTGTGTCAAGAACATCAGGCAGTTTCGGGATCCTTCTCTGCAGTTCCGGGAAGATTTATCGGAGTTATTGTGTGGTTGGCAGTGTGATCTACTCTTGGATCCAAAATGCAGGGAGGCACCACCACTTTATCAGCTGGGAGTCAGGCAGGAGCGATGTAATTTAGAGAAAATTCCCTCTGGCAATCCCATCCACACTGTCACAATCCATCCACTTTGCAGCTTCATTTCTCTCCAGTATGAACCGGGCTCAGGAATGAAGTGAAAGGAAATTGCCTGTGAATAGGAGGACAGCAGAGGCTGAAGGAAAAGACCACGAGACAAAGGAGCAGAAATAGGCCATTCAGCCCATCAAATCTGCCCTGCCATTCATTAAAATCGTGGCTGGTCCAATAATCCTCAACTCCACCCTCCTGCCTTAATTCCCTTAAAACCCGTCTCACTCAGCCTTGAATAAACTCATTGACCCAGCCTTAATAGGCCTCTGTGGTGAAGAATTCCACACATTTGCTCCTGTCTGAGAAAAGAAATTCCTCCTCAACTCTGTCTTAAATATAAGATCCCAAATCTGAGACGCTGCCCTTTAATCAGGGAGCCAATGGCCTAGTGGCATTATCACTGGGTTGTTAATTCAAAAATCCTAGTTATGTTCTGGGGTCCCGGGTTCAAATCCTGTCTTTGGCAGATGGTGGAATTTGAATTCAATAAATATCTGCAATTAAGAATCTAACTATGATTGTGAATCCAATGTTGTTTGTCAGGAAAACACATCTGGTTCACGAATGTCCTTTAGGGAAGGAAACTGCCATCCTTACCTGGTCTGGACTCCATGTAACTCCAGACCCACAGCAATGTGGTTGACTCCGAACTGCCCTCTGGGCAATTAGGGATGGGGCAATAAACGCTGCCTAGCATCCCCTGAACATGTAAAAACTGAAGGCCCTAGGCCCTCCCGCAAGGGGAAACAATCTCCACATCTCCCCTGTCAAATCCTCAAAAAGTCTGTTTCAATAAGGTTGCCTCTCATTTTTCTAAACTCCAGTGAGTACAGACCCAACTTACTCAACACCTCCTCATAAGTCCGGAAGACCAAAAGACATAGGAGTGGAAGTAAGGCCATTCGGCCCATCAAGTCCACTCCGCCATTTAAGTCATGGCTGATGGGTATTTCAACACCACTTCCCTGCGCTCTCCCCGTAGCCCTTGATTACTTCTGAGATCAAGAATTTGTTGATCTCTGCCTTGAAGGCATTCAATGTCCCGGCCTCCACTGCGCTCCGTGGTAAAGAATTCCACAAGCCCACCACTCTCTGGCTGAAGTCAGCTCCTCCATGCCCAGGATCAGCCAAGCGAACCTTCTGTGGACTGCTTCCAAAGCCAGTTTATCTTTCTTTAGATAATGGGCCCTAAGCTGTTCATAATATTCCAGCTGTGGCTGTGATTAGTGCCTGCACAGTTTGAGCTGGATCTCCTTTCTCTGACATTCTGTTCTCTTTGAAATAAAGGCCAACAATCCATTTGCTATTCCATAAGACCGTCAGAAACAGGAAGAAGGAGTAGGCCATTCGGCCTCTCGACCCTGCTCTGCCATTCAGTATGATCAGCTGATTGATTCTGTTCAACCATTCAAAAGATGGGCTGAGCAAGGATTGCCGAAAGTGGAATAACCTTGAATTTGATGAGTGTGCATTTAGACCAGGAGATTTTAAAGATATCATGATTCAATTGTAAATGCATGCCTCCCAACCAATATATCTCCCTCGTCGAACATTGCCAATTAATAGATTAATTAGTTATTTATCTTAATAGGACTGTCATTTCTAGCTCAGCTGCCAGATTATTACCTGTTTGACAGGCATGTCTTTCGGAGTGTTTGGAATATTTCCCCAAGATATAACGCAAGGAATAAAACTACATGTTACAGCCTGCATGCACCCCACACTACTGGCTCAGCTGAAAACTATTTATCAACTTCCAAAACCGAAATTGCTGGAAAAGCACAGCAGATCTGGCAGCATCTGTGGACAGAAATCAGAGTTAACATTTTGGGTCCAGTGACCCTTCCTCAGATCCCCTTCCCATTCACTCCCACTTTACACAATCCCAATAGACCCAAATAATCACAATTCCAGTTGCAATCAAATTAACCATTCATTCCCATTGTACATCAATGCGATTGAGACTAAAAGCTCCTTCGCTCCCAGTATACACGGACCCAAATAGCAAAACCCTTTCCTGCCTACCACTGGTTTACACTGGGATACAGTTGCCCTGGGAGACCTCAACATTGACCTCAGAGCCAAGGAGTCTCATGGCATCAGATCAAACATGGACACCAATAATCCCAGCTCCAGGACATCTCTGCAGGAGTTCCTCAGGGTAGTGTCCTCGGCCCAACCATCTTCAGCTGCTTCATCAATGACCTTCCCTCCATCAGAAGGTCAGAAGTGGGGATGTTCACTGATGGCTACACAATGTTCATCACCATTTGCAAGAAAATCAGTGGCTATGAATACACGGTGAATAACTCACCTCCTGACCCCCCCAAATCTTGTCCACCATCTCCAAGGCACAAGGCAGGAGTGTGATGGAACACTCCCCACTTGCCTGGATGGGTGCAGCCCCAACAACACTCAAGAAGCTCGACACTATCCAGGACAAAGCAGCCACTTGATTGGCACCACATCCACAAACATCCCACTGCCTCCACCACCGACACTCAGTCGCAGCAGTGTGTACGATCTACAAGATGCTCTGCAGAAACTCACCAAAGATCCTCAGGCAGCACCTTCCAAACCCACAACCACTTCCATCTAGAAGGACAAGGGCAGCAGATACATGGGAACACCATCCCCTGCAAGTTCCCCTCCGAGACACTCACCATCCTGACTTGGAAATATATCGCCGTTCCTTCACTGTCACTGGGTCAGAATCCTGAATTCCCTCCCTAAGGCAAAGGGGGTAAAGCGAAAGCACATGGACTACAGTCCACATCCTCAAGGGGCAAATAGGGCCGGAGAAAGCCAGCTGGACAGGACCAAGATGGCCACATGCAATGAGCAAGTATAAAAAGACTCCTGGAAGAAAACTAAAGCTTCTAATTACATGTGGCGAAACAAACATGATAATTAAAGCTTTAAAATTAAAATCACTTTCTTTTCATTCAAAACTGAATTTAAATTAAGATGAGCAGAACAAGACCAGAATAATACTTGTGATGCTAAGCAGTAACCTTCCAAAGTATAGCCAACCATCAAGGCATTTGAGCCAATTTACACACAGCAGATTCCCAGAAAAGCATGAGATTAATGAGCCAACAACCTTACATTGCTGGAAATACTTCAGGCATGAATGTAACCAAAATGCCAGAAAGAATACACAATGCCACCATGAGAGTTTTACATCCACTCACAAGGCCAGACAAAACCTCGGATAAAACCAACAGGAAGACGCTCCCTCTGTACTGACCCTCCGACAGTGCCCACTCCCTCAGTACTGACCCTCTGACAGTGTGGCGCTCCTTCAATACTGACCCTCCGACAGTGTCCACTTCCTCAGCACTGACCCTCCGACAGTGCAGCACTCCCTCAGCACTGATCCTCCAACACTACAGCACTCCCTCAGTACTGACCCTCTGACAGTTCGGTGCTCCCTCAGCACTGACCCTCTGACAGTGCAGCACTCCCTCAGTACTGACCCTCCAACAGCGCAGCACTCCCTCAGTACTGACCCTCCGACAGTGCGGCACTCCCTCAGCACTGACCCTCTGACAGTGCGGCACTCCCTCAGTACTGACCCTCTGACAGTGCGGCACTCCCTCAGCACTGACCCTACGACAGTGCGGCACTCCCTCAGCACTGACCATCCGACAGTGCGGCACTCCCTCAGCACTGACCCTCCGACAGTGCGGCACTCCCTCAGTACTGACCCTCCGACAGTGCAGCACTCCCTCAGCACTGACCCTACGACAGTGCGGCACTCCCTCAGCACTGACCCTCCGACAGTGTGGCACTCCCTCAGTACTGACCGTCCGACAGTGCGGCACTCCCTCAGCACTGACCCTCCGACAGTGTGGCACTCCCTCAGCACTGACCCTCCGACAGTGTGGCACTCCCTCAGTACTGACCCTCCAACAGTGCGGCACTCCCTCAGTACTGACCCTCTGACAGTGCGGCACTCCCTCAGTACTGACCCTCTGATAGTGCGGCACTCCCTCAGCACTGACCCTCTGACAGTGCGGCACTCCCTCAGTACTGACCCTCCAACAGTGCGGCACTCCCTCAGCACTGACCCTCCGACAGTGCGGCACTCCCTCAGTACTGACCCTCCAACAGTGCGGCACTCCCTCAGTACTGACCCTCTGACAGTGCGGCACTCCCTCAGTACTGACCCTCTGATAGTGCGGCACTCCCTCAGTACTGACCCTCCGACAGTGCGGCACTCCCTCAGCACTGACCCTCTGACAGTGCGGCACTCCCTCAGTACTGACCCTCCAACAGTGCGGCACTTCCTCAGTACTGACCCTCCAACAGTGCGGCACTCCCTCAGCACTGACCCTCTGACAGTGCGGCACTCCCTCAGTACTGACCCTCCAACAGTGCGGCACTCCCTCAGTACTGACCCTCCGACAGTGCGGCACTCCCTCAGTACTGACCCTCCGACAGTGCGGCACTCCCTCAGCACTGACCCTCTGACAGTGCGGCACTCCCTCAGCACTGACCCTCTGACAGTGCGGCACTCCCTCAGCACTGACCCTCCGACAGTGTGGCACTCCCTCAGTACTGACCCTCTGGCAGTGCGGCACTCCCTCAGCACTGACCCTCTGACAGTGCGGCACTCCCTCAGTACTGACCCTCTGACAGTGCGGCACTCCCTCAGCACTGACCCTCCGACAGTGTGGCACTCCCTCAGTACTGACCCTCCAACAGTGCGGCACTCCCTCAGTACTGACCCTCTGACAGTGCGGCACTCCCTCAGCACTGACCCTCTGACAGTGCGGCACTCCCTCAGCACTGACCCTCCGACAGTGTGGCACTCCCTCAGTACTGACCCTCCAACAGTGCGGCACTCCCTCAGTACTGACCCTCTGGCAGTGCGGCACTCCCTCAGCACTGACCCTCTGACAGTGCGGCACTCCCTCAGCACTGACCCTCCGACAGTGTGGCACTCCCTCAGTACTGACCCTCCAACAGTGCGGCACTCCCTCAGCACTGACCCTCTGACAGTGCGGCACTCCCTCAGCACTGACCCTCTGACAGTGCGGCACTCCCTCAGTACTGACCCTCTGACAGTGCGGCACTCCCTCAGCACTGACCCTCTGACAGTGCGGCACTCCCTCAGTACTGACCCTCTGACAGTGCGGCACTCCCTCAGTACTGACCCTCTGACAGTGCGGCACTCCCTCAGTACTGACCCTCTGACAGTGCGGCACTCCCTCAGTACTGACCCTCTGACAGTGCGGCACTCCCTCAGTACTGACCCTCTGACAGTGCGGCACTCCCTCAGTACTGACCCTCTGACAGTGCGGCACTCCCTCAGTACTGACCCTCCGACAGTGCGGCGCTCCCTCATTACTGACCCTCTGACAGTGCGGCACTCCCTCAGTACTGACCCTCTGACAGTGCGGCACTCCCTCAGTACTGACCCTCCGACAGTGCGGCGCTCCCTCATTACTGACCCTCTGACAGTGCGGCACTCCCTCAGCACTGACCCTCTGACAGTGCGGCACTCCCTCAGCACTGACCCTCCGACAGTGCGGCGCTCCCTCATTACTGACCCTCTGACAGTGCGGCACTCCCTCAGCACTGACCCTCCGACAGTGCGGCTCTCCCTCAGCACTGACCCTCTGACAGTGTGGCACTCCCTCAGTACTGACCCTCCGACAGTGCGGCACTCCCTCAGCACTGACCCTCTGACAGTGCGGCACTCCCTCAGTACTGACCCTCCGACAGTGCGGCGCTCCCTCATTACTGACCCTCTGACAGTGCGGCACTCCCTCAGCACTGACCCTCCGACAGTGCGGCACTCCCTCAGCACTGACCCTCTGACAGTGCGGCACTCCCTCAGCACTGACCCTCTGACAGTATGGTGCCCCTGTATATTGAGGCTTTGACATTGTCATCCTGTCTACATGTGAATTTAAGTTTTAAAAAAACCTTTGTATTTTGAGGAAAGCCTACATCCCTTCAAGCAGTTGTTGGTTTCCATAGATCTGGAGAAGCCAATGTGTGTACATTTCGGGGAGATGTTGTCAATGCTGTTTGAGGGAGAGTGTTAATTGGGCCACCCTGACACACCACAATGTTATGGAACATGCGGTTTTCCATCAATTCCGAGCTGAATGGTTTCAGTGAGTCTGCTGTGCTCTGACATTTCTCTCTTCCACTTTGGTCTCAGCAGTTTCAGAACATTCCTAGAGGCATTGAGTCAGAACATACATGTCAGTGCACCAGTACTCGTACATGTTACATGTGCGCCATAATCATCGCGTCGGGGAGGGTTCTTCGTTCAGCTTTTGATGAGGACGGTGTAGAAGGAGCTTTACTCAGTATCTAACCCCGAGCTGTCCCTGTCCTGGGAGTGTTTGATGGGGCCAGTGTAGAGGGAGCTTTACTCTATATCTTATTCCATGCTGTCCCTGTCCCTGGGAGTGTTTGATGGAGGACAGTGTAGAGGGAGCTTTACTCTATATCTCATTCCATGCTGTCCCTGTCCCTGGGAGTGTTTGATGGAGGACAGTGTAGAGGGAGCTTTACTCTATATCTCACGCCATGCTGTCCCTGTCCTGGGAGTGTTTGATGGGGGACAGTGCAGACTTCAACTTGCTTTCTTTCTGTTCCTATCCTCCCCGTTCTGTGTCTGCGCTCCCCAGATTGCTCTTGGTCTCAATGTTGGAAAACTTGCTGAAGAGTTCCTGGCTGGCAGCACTCAGTGTACTGTGTCCCAACGCCAAACAGAATCTCGAATAAGGCGAAGAAAAGGGATTCGGAATGTGATGAGACCTGTCAACACACACATGGCATCAGTTTTATTCTATTTTTACTTTCTGACGCACTTTCCCTCCAAATTGTGGTAGAAAAATGATTGAGTGATGTCAAGTTGGTTTTGTGTTTTTTGGTCTCTCCCCAGAGACTGGCGTGGGATACAGTCTCCTGACACAGTTCTCGGCTCGGATTGTCCTGCGGCTGTTTATTTAAGTGAACAATTTTTTTCCAGATGCTGTGTTCTTGCTGTGAGGCTGACACTTCAAGATGAGCATCACAATGCAGTGCTACTCGCTTGGACTTGTTTAGCAGCTGCTGATTGAATTCCCTGTGCTCAATACACAAGGATAGGCAGTCCTGCTCCTGAAACCCCTGACCACAAGCTCCCTCTGTGACTGGCAGATCTCTCGCAATGAAAGAAGCTCCATCTCCTGCAAAGCTCTCCCTCCACATAAGGAGCGAGGCAGGAAACTCTCTGCTATTTCAATGAAGGCAGACAGTCGAGGGTCAAGATAACAAAATGTGAGGCTGGATGAACACAGCAGGCCAAGCAGCATCTCAGGAGCACAAAAGCTCGGCCGAGGGTCGTGATGCTCACTGACACAGTTGCAAACATCTGGTCAACAAAGACACCTATGTCAGATTCCTGCTCATTAACTACAGCTCCACCTTCAACATTACTATCCCCTCCAGGCTGATCGCTAAACTCCAAGATGTTGGTCTCAGCTCCGTCCACTGCAATTGGATCCTCATTCACAATATGTATTAATGATGTGGATGAGGGAACAAAATGTAACATCTCCAGGTTTGCAGATGATACCGAGTTGGGTGGGAGGGTGAACTGTGGCGAGGATGCAGAGATCCTTCGGCATGATCTGGACAGGTTGGGTGAATGGGCAAATAAAAGGCAGATGCAGCATAATTTGGACAAATGTGAGGTTGTTTACTTCGGAAGCAAAAACAAGAAGACAGATTCCTACCTGATTGGCTGTAAATTGGGAGAGGGGAGTGTGCAGTGGGACCTGGGTGTCCTTGTGCACCTGTTGCTGAAGGTAAGCATGCAGGTGCAGCGGGTGGTAAAGAAGGGAAATGGGACGTTGGCCTTCATTGTGAGAGGCTTCGAGTACAGGAGCAGGGATGTGTTGTTGCAGTTATACAGGGTCCTTGGTGAGACCACACCTAGACCTCTCTGATGAAGGGTCTAGGCTCGAAACGTCAGCTTTTGTGCTCCTGAGATGCTGCTTGGCCTGCTGTGTTCATCCAGCTTCACGCTTTGTTACCTAGAATATTGTGTGCAGTTTTGTTCTCCTTTTCTGAGGAAGGACGCTCTTGCTCTCGAGGGAGTGCAGTGAGGGTTTACCAGGCTGATCCCGGGGATGGTGGGACTGACGTATGAGGAGAGATTGACTCCTAATCTCCTCAACCTTTCTTCATAGCTAGCGCCCTCCATAGTAGGCAACATTCAGAGTCCCAAATACCCCCACTCCGCTAAACTAGTTTAAACCCCCCCCCCCAGGGTAACATGAGCAAATCTCCCAGAAGGCTCCCCATTTGGACCCCCCCGCTCTGGTTCAAGTGAACCTGTCCCTGTTGTACAGGTCACCTCTACCCCAGAAGAGATCCCAATGATCCAACAACGGAAAACTCTGGCCCCGACACCAGATCTTCAGCCATGCATTCATTTGGCATATCTTTTTATTTCGATCCTCACTGGTCCGTGGCTCTAGGAGTATTCCAGAGATCATGACCCTTGAGTCCTGCTTTTTAAAATGTTACCTAACTCCCTATTCACTTTTCACACAACCCCATCCCTTTGTCTACTTCTGTCATTTATACTGATGTGCACAATGACCTCTGGCTGTTCATCCTGCCCCTCAGAACGTTCTGCAACCGCTCAGAAATATCCTTGATCCAGGCACCTGGGAGGCAACACACCATCCTGGTGTCTCTTCTGCGACCACAGAATCTCCTGTCTGTCCCCCACACAACTGAGCTTCCTATTACTATCGATCTATCTGACTGTATCCTTTCCCTCTGAGTCTCAGAGCCGCTGATCTGCCTACTGCTGCTGTTAGCCCCAAAAGGTGATCCCTCCAACTGGTATACCTGTTATTGAGGAGAATGGCCACAGGGGAACCCTGCACTCTCTGCCTTCCTCCTTACCTCTTCTGGTGGTCACCCAGCTACCTGAAGCCTGCACTTTGGGAGTGACCATTTCACTATAGCTCCTATCAATGATGTTCCCTGCCTCCCAGATGATCCTGAGTGCATCCAGCTCCAGCTCCCATTACCTAACGCAGACTGTCAGTACATGTAGCCGGGTGCATGAATCACAGGTGCAGCCAACCGGAAGTCTTGCCGATCTCCCACATCGTGCAGTAGGAGCATGCTACTGCCTTTGGTCTAGACACCAGGTTCTGTGTGACCTGCTGTACCACTTGGATGACTGTGGCGATCTCTCCCAGAATTCTGCTGTGCTGACTCTCAGCCGCTGTCTGACACCTGACACACAGGAATACAGTCGTGTTTGTGGGAGGTCAGTCATCTCAGCTCCAGGACACCTCTGCAGGAGTTCCTCAGGGGAGCGTCCTTGGCCTAACCATCTTCAGCTGCTTCATCAATGACCTTCCCTCCACCATAAGGTCAGAAGTGGAGATGTTCGCCGATGACTGCACAATGTTCAGCGCCATTCATGACTACTCAGATACTGAAGCAGTCCGTGTTCAAATGCAACAAGATCTGGACAATATCCAGGCTCAGGCTGACAAGTGGCAAGTAACATCCATGCCACACAAATGCCAGGCTATGACCATCACCAATAAGGGACAATCTAACCACTGCCCTGAGACATTCAATGGTGTTACCATCACTGAATCCCCCACTATCAACATCCTGGGGGTTACCATTGACCAGAAACTCAACTGGACTCACCACATTAACACAGCGGCTACAAGAGCAGATCAGAGACTCAGAATACTGCAGCGAGTAACTCCCCTCCTGACTCCCCAAACCCTGTCCACCATCTCCAAGGCACAAGTCAGGAGTGTGATGGAATACTCCCCACTTGCCTGGATGGGTGCAGCCCCAACAACACTTAAGAAGCTCAACACCATCCAGGACAAAGCAGCCGCTTGATTGGCATCACATCCACAAACATCCCACTCCCTCCATCACTGACGGTCAGTCACAGCAGTGTGTACCATCTACAAGACATTACACAATTTTAAGAGAGTCAGGGGATGAAGTGAGTGTAGCAGCCTTCACTAAGGTGAAGTTCCTGGGGTAGTTGAAAGAGCTGAAGGTGGATATATCACCTGGACTGGATGAACTACTGCCCAGATTTCTGAAGGAAATAGAGAGCCCATGTTGTTAGGGGCAAGGTACTGGCATGGATAGAGGATTGGCTGACTGGCAGGAGGCAGGGTATAGGTTATAAGGGGGTCTTTTTAAGGATGGCAGATGATGACTGGTGGAGTTCTGTAGGGACTACAGTATTCATGTCATACATTAATGATCTGGATAAAGGAACTGAGGGAATTGTAGATGACACAGAAATTGGTGGAGGGACAGGATAGTGTTGAGGAAGTTTGGGGGGTGCTGCAGGAGGACTTGGACAGGCTGGGAGAGCGGCAATGCAGGGGCAGATGGAATACAATGTGGGAAAATCCAGCAAAACCAAAGTTGCTGGAAAAGCTTAACAGGTCTGGCAGCATCTGTGAAGGAAAAAAACAGCGTTAACATCTTGGGTCCAGTGAACCTTCCTCAGAACCTCAGAACATGTGAGGTTACGCATTTTGGGAGGAAGAATAGAAACATAGACTATTTTCTAAATGGGGAAAGGCCTTTGGAATCTGAAATACAAAAGGGACTCAGGAGTCTGAGTTCAGGATTCTCTTAAGATTAACATGTCGGTTCAGTTCACAGTTGGGAAGGCAAATGCAGTGTTAGCGCTCATTTCAAGAGGGCTGGAAAACAGCTGCAGAGATGTACTGCTGAGACTCTATAAGGCTTTGGTCAGGCTGCGTTGGGACTATAGTGAGCAGTTTTGGGCCCTGTATCTAGAGAAGGATGTGCTGGAGACCGTCCACAGCAGGTTTACGAGAATTATCCCAGGATGAAGGTCTTCTCTTATGAGGAATGGGTGAGGACCCTGAGTCTGTACTCAATGGAATTTAGAGGATGAGGGGGGATCTGATTGAAACTTACAGAATACTGAGTAGCCTGGATGGAGTGGATGGGGAGAAGGTGTTACCATGAATTGGAGAGACCAGGACCTAAGGGCACAGCATCAGAGGGAAGGGCTGACCCTTTCGGACTGAGATGAGGAGGAATTTCTTCAGCCAGAGGGAGGTGAATCTGTGGAACTCATTGTCACAGAGGGTTATGGAGGCCAAGTCGTTGAGTGTATTTAAGGCAGAGATAGACAGATTCTTGATTAGTAGGGGGTCAAGGGTAACGGGGAGAAGGTAGGAGAATGGGTTTGAGAAACATATCAGCCATGATTGAATAGTGGAGTAGTTCCAGTGGGCTGAATGGTCAAAGAAGCATGATATAAATTCACCAAAGATCCTCAGACAGCACTTTCCAAACCCATCAACACTTCTATCTGCAAGGACAAGGGGCCACAGATACATGGGACCGCACCCCCTCCTGCAAGTTCCCCTCCAAGCCGCTCGCCATCCTGAGTTAGAACATAGAACAGAAAAGCACAGGACCGGGCCCTTTGGCCCAAAAAGTTGTGTCAAACATGACGCCAAATGAAACTAATCCCTTCTGCCTGCCCTTGGTCCAGATCCCACCATTCTTAATATATTCTTGTGTGTATCTAAAAATCCCTTAAATGCCCCTATCGTATCCATCTGCTCCACCATCCCTGGCAGTGTGTTCCACACTCCTACCACTCCCTGTGTGAAAACCTGACCCACACATCTCTTTTGAACTTTCCCCTCTCACCTGAAATGCTTGCCCCCTAGCTTTATACATTTCTATTGTGGGAAAATGATTCTGACTGTCAACTTTATCTATGCATCTCATAATGTTATAGACTTCTATCAAGTCTCCCCTCAGCCTCTGCCGCTCCGGAGAAAACAACCTGAGTTTTTCCTTACAGATCATTCCCGCTAATCCAGGCAGGATCCTGGTAAACCCCTTCTGCACTCTCTCCAAAGCCTCTACGCCCTTCCTGTAATTTGGCGAAAGGAATTAAATGCAGTACTCTAAGTGTAGCCTAACCTAAGTCTTATAAAGCTGCAACATGACATCCTGACTCTCGTGCTCAATTCCCTGACTAACAAAGCCAAGCATGCCGTACACCTTCCTTACCACCCTATTTACTTGTGACACTGCTTTCAGGGAGCTATGAACTTGAACCCCAGGACCCCTCTGTACATCAATGCTGTTCAGGCTCCTGCCATTAACTGGATACTCTTCTGCAGCATTTGATCTCCCAAAGTGCAGCACCTCACACTTACCCAGATTAAACTCCATCTGCCATTCCTCCGCCCGTATCTGTAACTGGTCTATATCCCACTGTATCCTTTGACAACCTCCTACACTATCTACAATTCCAGCGATCTTTGTAATGTCTGCAAACTTACTAACCCACCCATCTACACTTTCATCTCAGTCATTTATATACATCACAGACAGCGGAGGTCCCAGCATGGATCCCTGCGGAACACCACTAATCACGGACCTCCAGCCTGAAGAACACCCTTCCCCCACTACCCTCTGCCTTCTATGGCCAAGCCAATTCTGAATCCATGCAGCCAGGTCACTGTGGGTCCCACACATCTTAATCTTCTGGATGAGCCTACCATGAGGGACCTTGTCGAGGCCCTCACTAAAATCCAAGTTAGACAACATCCACTGCTCTACCCTGATCGATCACCTTCGTCACCTCCTCGAAAAATTCAGTCAAGTTAGTAAGACATGACCTGCCTTGCACAAAGCCATGTTAACTGTCCCTAATTAGGCAATGCTTTTCCAAATGTGCGTAAATCCTATCCCTAAGAATTCTCTCCAATAGTTTCCCAACCACTGATCAGAGACTCACCGGTCTATAGTTTCCTGGATTATCCCCATTTCCCTTCGTGAACAGAGGAACAACGTTAGCTACTTGCCAGTCCTCTGGGACCTCTCCAGCAGATAGTGAGGATACAAAGATCTTGGTCAAACCCCAGCAGTCTCCTCTCTAGCCTCTCTCAATAGCCTGGGTAGATACCTTCAGGTCCTGGGGTCATATCTACGTTAATGTGCTTCAAGAGATCAATACTAGTTCTTTCCTGATCTCAAAATGCCATTGTATATTGGTATGCTCCTCCTTAATCTCATGAACCTCTACATGATTAGTGCATATAGAAAGACCACACATATGGACCAGATGCTCAATTGCTACCCCAATGCCCACAAATGGAGCTGCATCAGGACACTGTTTAAATGAGCAACAACACATTGCAGCGACTCGGAACTACGCAAAGCAGAACAGGAGCATCAATAAGAGATAACGGGAACTGCAGATGCTGGAGAGTCCAAGATAATAAAGTGTGAAGCTGATGAAGGGTCTAGGCCTGAAACGTCAGCTTTTGTGCTCCTGAGATGCTGCTTGGCCTGCTGTGTTCATCCAGCTCCACACTTTGTTATCCAGGAGCATCATTAAGGAGTTTTCTGAAGGAACGGGTACCCAAAACGCATGATCCGCCATTACCTCCAAGACAGACCACAACAGGAAAGCACAACACGGTCAGACTCGCTGATTACCCTAGTGTACATCAAGGACATTTCAGAGATGGCCACAAGACCACTCAGACAGGTAACAAAATAGCCCACAAACCATCAACCACCCAACGACAGCTACTGACAAATTGTAAAGGATCCCATACCCACAACCAGGAAAACGGGGGTAATACACAAAATACTGTGTGAAGACTGTGTTTCTCACAGGCCAAACCAGGAAAACTGACAATACGGATACATGAATACCAACTAACCACCAAGAGACATGACCAATTCTCACCTGTGTCACTACACACAGACAGTGAGTGACAAGAATTTAACTGGGACAACACATCCATAATAACACAAGCCAAACAGGGACACGCCAGGGAATTCCTGGAGGCCTGGTATTCCAACCAGAACTCCATCAACAAACAAAATTGAATCATACCCTGCGTACAAACCAGAGAAAAACAGAACTGGAAGTGATGCCAACCGAACCAGCAAACCGAGAGAAACAAATAACAAGTGGGACAGAACGCCGACGTTTCACAGAGATGCGCTGACAATGTTACTGAGCAGGATGATTAAACCTACCGGCTCGGCGAGTAAGTGTACAACCTCATCCTCTATATTCCTCAACTGTTCACAACCTGTGCACATCCCAAAACTCTTAACTGTAGTATTTTTTAAGTATTTCCGTTGTCATCATACAACTAGTTTGCACTGAGGCAGATCTCATCAACAACAGTGACACAGTGACACGATTGGTTTTCAGGGACATTGCCGGAAGTTTCAACATTGGCGCTAGAGTTCACAGAGCGTACACATAACGGGAGACAGCTTTGTCAGTGTCAATACTGAAGGAATGGTCCCTCAGTACTGACCCTCCGACAGTGCAGCGCTCCCTCAGTACTGACCCTCCGACAGTGTGGCACTCCCTCAGCACTGACCCTCTGACAGTGAGGCACTCCCTCTGCACTGACCCTCCGACAGTGCGGCACTCCCTCAGCACTGACCCTCTGACAGTGCGGCACTCCCTCAGCACAGACCCTCTGACAGTGCGGCACTCCCTCAGCACTGACCCTCTGACAGTGTGGCACTCCCTCAGCACAGACCCTCTGACAGTGTGGCACTCCCTCAGTACTGACCATCTGACAGTGCGGTACTCCCTCAGCACTGACCCTCTGACAGTGTGGCACTCCCTCAGTACTGACCATCTGACAGTGTGGCACTCCCTCAGCACTGTCCCTCCGACAGTGCGGCACTCCCTCAATACTGACCCTCTGACAGTGTGGCGCTCCCTCAGCACTGTCCTACTGACACTGGGGGTAAATACTGGCTCTGGAAATTAATACTGACGAGGTGAAGAATCTTTGATCGGGGTGTGAGTAAACACTGACCCGGGGTAACACAGACCCGGGGTAAACACTGACCCGGGAAAAACACTGACCCAGGGTAACACTGACCCGGGGTAAACACAGACCCGGGGTAACACAGACCCGGGGTAAACACTGACCCGGGGTAAACACTGACCCAGGGTAACACTGACCCGGGGTAAACACTGACCGGGGTAAACACAGACCCGGGGTAACACTGACCCGGGGTAAACACAGACCCGGGGTAACACTGACCCAGGGTAAACACAGACCCGGGGTAAACACTGACCCGGGGTAAACACAGACCCGGGGTAACACTGACCCGGGGTAACACTGAACCGGGGTAACACTGACCCGGGGTAAACACTGACCCGGGGTAACACTGACCCGGTGTAAACACTGACCCGGGGTAAACACTGACCCGGGGTAACACTGACCCGGGGTAAACACAGACCCGGGGTAAACACTGACCCGGGGTAAACACAGACCCGGGGTAACACTGACCCGGGGTAACACTGACCCGGGGTAAACACTGACCCGGGGTAAACACAGACCCGGGGTAACACTGACCCGGGGTAACACTGACCCGGGTTAACACTGACCCGGGGTAAACACTGACCCGGGGTAACACTGACCCGGGGTAAAAACTGACCCGGGGTAAACACTGACCTGGGGTAACACTGACCCGGGGTAAACACTGACCCGGGGTAAACACAGACCCGGGGTAACACTGACTCGGGGTAACACTGACCCGGGGTAAACACAGATCCAGGGTAAACACTGACCCAGGGTAACACTGACCCGGGGTAAACACAGACCCGGGGTAAACACTGAACCGGGGTAAACACTGACCCAGGGTAACACTGACCCGGGGTAAACACTGACCCGGGGTAACACTGACCCGGGGTAAACACTGACCCAGGGTAACACTGACCCGGGGTAAACAGAGACCCGGGTAAACACTGACCCGGGGTAAACACTGACCCAGGGTAACACTGACCCGGGGTAACACTGACCCAGGGTAACACTGGCCCAGGGTAACACTGACCCGGGGTAAACACAGACCCGGGTAAACACTGACCCGGAGTAACACTGACCCGGGGTAAACACTGACCCAGGGTAACACTGACCCGGGGTAAACACCGACCCGGGGTAAACACTGACCCGGGGTAACACTGACCCGGGGTAACACTGACCCGGGGTAAACACTGACGCAGGGTAACACTGACCCGGGGTAAACACTGACCCGGGGTAAACACTGACCCGGGGTAAACACTGATCCAGGGTAACACTGACCCGGGGTAACACTGACCCAGGGTAACACAGACCCAAGGGTAACACTGAGCCGGGGTAAACACTGACCCGGGGTAACACTGACCCGGGGTAAACACTGACCCAGGGTAAACACTCACCCAGGATAACACTGACCCAGGGTAACACTGACCGGGGTAAACACTTACCCGGGGTAACACTGACCCAGGGTAAACACTGACCCGGGGTAACACTGACCCAGGGTAAACACTGACCCGGGGTAAACACTGACCTGGGGTAACACTGACCCGGGGTAAACACTGACCCGGGGTAAACACAGACCCGGGGTAACACTGACCCGGGGTAACACTGACCCGGGGTAACACTGACCCGGGGTAAACACTGACCCGGGGTAAACACTGACCTGGGGTAACACTGACCCGGAGTAAACACTGACCCGGGGTAAACACTGACCCAGGATAACACTGACCCGGGGTAACACTGACCCAGGGTAACACTGACCCAGGGTAACACTGACCCGGGGTAAACACAGACCCGGGTAAACACTGACCCGGAGTAACACTGACCCGGGGTAAACACTGACCCAGGGTAACACTGACCCGGGGTAAACGCCGACCCGGGGTAAACACTGACCCGGGGTAACACTGACCCGGGGTAACACTGACCCGGGGTAAACACTGACCCGGGGTAACACTGACCCGGGGTAACACTGACCCGGGGTAAACACTGACGCAGGGTAACACTGACCCGGGGTAACACAGACCCAGGGTAACACAGACCCAGGGTAACACTGACCCGGGGTAAACACTGACCCGGGGTAACACTGACCCGGGGTAAACACTGACCCAGGGTAAACACTGACCCAGGATAACACTGACCCAGGGTAACACTGACCAGGGTAAACACTGACCCGGGGTAACACTGACCCAGGGTAAACACTGACCCGGGGTAAACACTGACCTGGGGTAACACTGACCCGGGGTAAACACTGACCCGGGGTAACACTGACCCGGGGTAAACACTGACCCGGGGTAAACACAGACCCGGGGTAACACTGACCCGGGGTAACACTGACCCGGGGTAAACACTGACCCGGGGTAAACACTGACCTGGGGTAACACTGACCCGGAGTAAACACTGACCCGGGGTAACACTGACCCGGGGTAAACACTGACCCGGGGTAAACACAGACCCGGGGTAACACTGACCCGGGGTAACACTGACCCGGGGTAAACACAGACCCGGGGTAAACACTGAACCGGGGTAAACACTGACCCAGGGTAACACTGACCCGGGGTAAACACTGACCCGGGGTAACACTGACCCGGGGTAAACACAGACCCGGGTAAACACTGACCCAGGGTAACACGGACCCAGGGTAACACTGACCCAGGGTAACACTGGCCCGGGGTAAACACTGACCCGGGGTAACACTGACCCGGGGTAAACACTGACCCAGGGTAACACTGACCCGGGGTAAACACCGACCCGGGGTAAACACTGACCCGGGGTAACACTGACCCGGGGTAACACTGACCCGGGGTAAACACTGACCCGGGGTAACACTGACCCGGGGTAACACTGACCCGGGGTAAACACTGACGCAGGGTAACACTGACCCGGGGTAACACAGACCCAGGGTAACACAGACCCAGGGTAACACTGACCCGGGGTAAACACTGACCCGGGGTAACACTGACCCGGGGTAAACACTGACCCAGGGTAAACACTGACCCAGGATAACACTGACCCAGGGTAACACTGACCAGGGTAAACACTGACCCGGGGTAACACTGACCCAGGGTAAACACTGACCCGGGGTAAACACTGACCTGGGGTAACACTGACCCGGGGTAAACACTGACCCGGGGTAACACTGACCCGGGGTAAACACTGACCCGGGGTAAACACAGACCCGGGGTAACACTGACCCGGGGTAACACTGACCCGGGGTAAACACTGACCCGGGGTAAACACTGACCTGGGGTAACACTGACCCGGAGTAAACACTGACCCGGGGTAACACTGACCCGGGGTAAACACTGACCCGGGGTAAACACAGACCCGGGGTAACACTGACCCGTGGTAACACTGACCCGGGGTAAACACAGACCCGGGGTAAACACTGAACCGGGGTAAACACTGACCCAGGGTAACACTGACCCGGGGTAAACACTGACCCGGGGTAACACTGACCCGGGGTAAACACAGACCCGGGTAAACACTGACCCAGGGTAACACGGACCCAGGGTAACACTGACCCAGGGTAACACTGGCCCGGGGTAAACACTGACCCGGGGTAACACTGACCCCGGGTAAACACTGACCCGGGGTAACACTGACCCGGGGTAAACACCGACCCGGGGTAAACACTGACCCGGGGTAACACTGACCCGGGGTAACACTGACCCGGGGTAAACACTGACGCAGGGTAGCACTGACCCGGGGTAAACACTGACCCGGGGTAAACACTGACCCGGGGTAAACACAGACCCGAGTAAACACTGACCCGGGGTAAACACTGACCCAGGGTAACACTGACCCGGGGTAAACACAGACCCGGGGTAACACAGACCCGGGGTAAACACTGACCCGGGGTAACACTGACCTGGGGTAACACTGACCCGGGGTAAACACTGACCCGGGGTAAACACTGACGCAGGGTAGCACTGACCCGGGGTAAACACTGACCCGGGGTAAACACTGACCCGGGGTAACACTGACCCGGGGTAACACTGACCCGGGGTAAACACTGACCCGGGGTAAACACTGACGCAGGGTAGCACTGACCCGGGGTAAACACTGACCCGGGGTAAACACTGACCCAGGGTAACACTGACCTGGGGTAAACACTGACCCAGGATAACACTGACCCAGGGTAACACTGACCGGGGTAAACACTGACCCGGGGTAACACTGACCCAGGGTAAACACTGACCCGGGGTAAACACTGACCTGGGGTAACACTGACCCGGGGTAAACACTGACCCGGGGTAAACACTGACCCGGGGTAACACTGACCCGGGGTAAACAATGACCCGGGGTAACACTGACCCGGGGTAAACACAGACCCGGGGTAACACTGACCTGGGGTAAACACAGACCCGGGGTAACACTGACCCGGGGTAACACTGACCCGGGGTAACACTGACCCGGGGTAAACACTGACCCAGGGTAACACTGACCCGGGGTAACACTGACCCAGGGTAACACTGGCCCAGGGTAACACTGACCCGGGGTAAACACAGACCCGGGTAAACACTGACCCGGAGTAACTCTGACCCGGGGTAAACACTGACCCAGGGTAACACTGACCCGGGGTAAACACCGACCCTGGGTAAACACTGACCCGGGGTAACACTGACCCGGGGTAACACTGACCCGGGGTAAACACTGACCCGGGGTAACACTGACCCGGGGTAAACACTGACCCGGGGTAAACACAGACCCGGGGTAACACTGACCCGGGGTAACACTGACCCGGGGTAAACACTGACCCGGGGTAAACACTGACCTGGGGTAACACTGACCCGGAGTAAACACTGACCCGGGGTAACACTGACCCGGGGTAAACACTGACCCGGGGTAAACACAGACCCGGGGTAACACTGACCCGGGGTAACACTGACCCGGGGTAAACACAGACCCGGGGTAAACACTGAACCGGGGTAAACACTGACCCAGGGTAACACTGACCCGGGGTAAACACTGACCCGGGGTAACACTGACCCGGGGTAAACACAGACCCGGGTAAACACTGACCCAGGGTAACACTGACCCAGGGTAACACTGACCCAGGGTAACACTGGCCCGGGGTAAACACTGACCCGGGGTAACACTGACCCCGGGTAAACACTGACCCGGGGTAACACTGACCCGGGGTAAACACCGACCCGGGGTAAACACTGACCCGGGGTAACACTGACCCGGGGTAACACTGACCCGGGGTAAACACTGACGCAGGGTAGCACTGACCCGGGGTAAACACTGACCCGGGGTAAACACAGACCCGAGTAAACACTGACCCGGGGTAAACACTGACCCAGGGTAACACTGACCCGGGGTAAACACAGACCCGGGGTAACACAGACCCGGGGTAAACACTGACCCGGGGTAACACTGACCCGGGGTATCACTGACCCGGGGTAAACACTGACCCGGGGTAAACACTGACGCAGGGTAGCACTGACCCGGGGTAAACACTGACCCGGGGTAACACTGACCCGGGGTAACACTGACCCGGGGTAAACACTGACCCGGGGTAAACACTGACGCAGGGTAGCACTGACCCGGGGTAAACACTGACCCGGGGTAAACACTGACCCAGGGTAACACTGACCCGGGGTAAACACTGACCTGGAGTAACACTGACCCAGGGTAACACTGACCGGGGTAAACACTGACCCGGGGTAACACTGACCCAGGGTAAACACTGACCCGGGGTAAACACTGACCTGGGGTAACACTGACCCGGGGTAAACACTGACCCGGGGTAAACACTGACCCGGGGTAACACTGACCCGGGGTAAACACTGACCCGGGGTAAACACTGACCCAGGGTAACACTGACCCGGGGTAAACACTGACCCAGGATAACACTGACCCAGGGTAACACTGACCGGGGTAAACACTGACCCGGGGTAACACTGACCCAGGGTAAACACTGACCCGGGGTAAACACTGACCTGGGGTAACACTGACCCGGGGTAAACACTGACCCGGGGTAAACACTGACCCGGGGTAACACTGACCCGGGGTAAACAATGACCCGGGGTAACACTGACCCGGGGTAAACACAGACCCGGGGTAACACTGACCTGGGGTAAACACAGACCCGGGGTAACAATGACCCGGGGTAACACTGACCCGGGGTAACACTGACCCGGGGTAAACACTGACCCAGGGTAACACTGACCCGGGGTAACACTGACCCAGGGTAACACTGGCCCAGGGTAACACTGACCCGGGGTAAACACAGACCCGGGTAAACACTGACCCGGAGTAACTCTGACCCGGGGTAAACACTGACCCAGGGTAACACTGACCCGGGGTAAACACCGACCCGGGGTAAACACTGACCCGGGGTAACACTGACCCGGGGTAACACTGACCCGGGGTAAACACTGACGCAGGGTAACACTGACCCGGGGTAAACACTGACCCGGGGTAAACACTGACCCGGGGTAAACACTGATCCAGGGTAACACTGACCCGGGGTAACACTGACCCAGGGTAACACAGACCCAGGGTAACACTGAGCCGGGGTAAACACTGACCCGGGGTAACACTGACCCGGGGTAAACACTGACCCAGGGTAAACACTGACCCAGGATAACACTGACCCAGGGTAACACTGACCGGGGTAAACACTTACCCGGGGTAACACTGACCCAGGGTAAACACTGACCCGGGGTAACACTGACCCAGGGTAACACTGACCCGGGGTAAACACAGACCCGGGGTAATACAGACCCGGGGTAAACACTGACCCGGGGTAACACTGACCCGGGGTAACACTGACCCGGGGTAAACACTGACCGGGGGTAAACACTGACGCAGGGTAGCACTGACCCGGGGTAAACACTGACCCGGGGTAAACACTGACCCGGGGTAACACTGACCTGGGGTAACACTGACCCGGGGTAACACTGACCCGGGGTAAACACTGACCCGGGGTAAACACTGACCTGGGGTAACACTGACCCGGAGTAAACACTGACCCGGGGTAACACTGACCCAGGGTAACACTGGCCCAGGGTAACACTGACCCGGGGTAAACACAGACCCGGGTAAACACTGACCCGGAGTAACACTGACCCGGGGTAAACACTGACCCAGGGTAACACGGACCCGGGGTAAACACCGACCCGGGGTAAACACTGACCCGGGGTAACACTGACCCGGGGTAACACTGACCCGGGGTAAACACTGACCCGGGGTAACACTGACCCGGGGTAACACTGACCCGGGGTAAACACTGACGCAGGGTAACACTGACCCGGGGTAACACAGACCCAGGGTAACACAGACCCAGGGTAACACTGACCCGGGGTAAACACTGACCCGGGGTAACACTGACCCGGGGTAAACACTGACCCAGGGTAAACACTGACCCAGGATAACACTGACCCAGGGTAACACTGACCAGGGTAAACACTGACCCGGGGTAACACTGACCCAGGGTAAACACTGACCCGGGGTAAACACTGACCTGGGGTAACACTGACCCGGGGTAAACACTGACCCGGGGTAACACTGACCCGGGGTAAACACTGACCCGGGGTAAACACAGACCCGGGGTAACACTGACCCGGGGTAACACTGACCCGGGGTAAACACTGACCCGGGGTAAACACTGACCTGGGGTAACACTGACCCGGAGTAAACACTGACCCGGGGTAACAGTGACCCGGGGTAAACACTGACCCGGGGTAAACACAGACCCGGGGTAACACTGACCCGGGGTAACACTGACCCGGGGTAAACACAGACCCGGGGTAAACACTGAACCGGGGTAAACACTGACCCAGGGTAACACTGACCCGGGGTAAACACTGACCCGGGGTAACACTGACCCGGGGTAAACACAGACCCGGGTAAACACTGACCCAGGGTAACACTGACCCAGGGTAACACTGACCCAGGGTAACACTGGCCCGGGGTAAACACTGACCCGGGGTAACACTGACCCCGGGTAAACACTGACCCGGGGTAACACTGACCCGGGGTAAACACCGACCCGGGGTAAACACTGACCCGGGGTAACACTGACCCGGGGTAACACTGACCCGGGGTAAACACTGACGCAGGGTAGCACTGACCCGGGGTAAACACTGACCCGGGGTAAACACTGACCCGGGGTAACACTGACCCGGGGTAACACTGACCCGGGGTAAACACTGACCCGGGGTAAACACTGACGCAGGGTAGCACTGACCCGGGGTAAACACTGACCCGGGGTAAACACTGACCCAGGGTAACACTGACCCGGGGTAAACACTGACCCAGGATAACACTGACCCAGGGTAACATTGACCGGGGTAAACACTGACCCGGGGTAACACTGACCCAGGGTAAAAACTGACCCGGGGTAAACACTGACCTGGGGTAACACTGACCCGGGGTAAACACTGACCCGGGGTAAACACTGACCCGGGGTAACACTGACCCGGGGTAAACAATGACCCGGGGTAACACTGACCCGGGGTAAACACAGACCCGGGGTAACACTGACCTGGGGTAAACACAGACTCGGGGTAACACTGACCCGGGGTAACACTGACCCGGGGTAAACACTGACCCAGGGTAACACTGACCCGGGGTAAACACTGACCCAGGGTAAACACAGACCCGGGGTAACACTAACCCAGGGTAACACTGACCCGGGGTAAACACTGACCCGAGGTAACACTGACCCAGGGTAACACTGACCCAGGGTAAACACTGACCCAGGGTAACACTGACCCGGGGTAACACTGACCCAGGGTAACACTGACTCGGGGTAAACACTGACCTGGGGTAAACACTGACCCGGGGTAACACTGACCCGGGGTAAACACTGACCCGGGGTAAACACTGACCCGGGGTAACACTGACCCAGGGTAAACACTGACCCGGGGTAAACACTGAGCCGGAGTAACACTGACCCGGGGTAAACACTGACCCGGGGTAAACACTGACCCGGGGTAACACTGACCCGGGGTAAACACTGACCCGGGGTAAACACTGACCCGGAGTAACACTGACCCGGGGTAAACACTGACCCGGGATAAAAACTGACCCGGAGTAACACTGACCCGGGGTAACACTGACCGGGGGTAAACACTGACCCGGGGTAACACTGACCCGGGGTAAACACTGACCCGGGGTAACACTGGCCCGGGGGAACACTGACCCGGGGTAAACACTGACCCAGGGTAACACTGACCCGGAGTAAACACTGACCCGGGGTAAACACTGACTCGGGGTAACACTGACCCGGGGTAACACTGACCCGGGGTAAACACTGACCTAGGGTAACACTGACCCGGGGTAAACACAGACCCGGGGTAAACACCGACCCAGGGTAAACACTGACCCGGGGTAACACTGACCCGGGGTAAACACTGACCCGGAGTAACACTGACCCGGGGTAAACACTGACCCGGGGTAAACACTGACCCGGAGTAACACTGACCCGGGGTAAACACTGACCCGGGGTAACACTGACCCGGGGTAACACTGACCCGGGGTAAACACTGACCCGGGGTAACACTGACCCGGGGTAACACTGACCCGGGGTAAACACTGACCCGGGGTAACACTGGCCCGGGGTAAACACTGACCCGGGGTAAACACTGACCCGGGGTAACACTGACCCGGGGTAACACTGACCCGGGGTAAACACTGACCCGGGGTAACACTGACCCGGGGTAAACACCGACCCGGGATAAACACCGACCCAGGGTAAACACCGACCCGGGGTAAACACCGACCCGGGGTAACACTGACCCGGGGTAAACACTGACCCGGGGTAACACTGACCCGGGGTAACACTGACCCGGAGTAACACTGACCCGGGGTAAACACCGACCCGGGGTAACACCAACCCGGGGTAACACTGACCCGGGGTAACACTGACCCGGAGTAACACTGACCCGGGGTAACACTGATCCGGGATAAACACAGACCCGGGGTAACACTGACCCGGGGTAAACACTGACCCGGGGTAAACACTGACCCGGAGTAACACTGACCCGGGGTAAACACAGACCCGGGGTAAACACTGACCCGGGGTAACACTGACCCGGGGTAAATACAGACCCGGGGTAAACACTGACCCAGGGTAACACTGACCCGGGGTAAACACTGACCCAGGGTAAACACTGTCTCCAGATAAACACTGACCCGGGCGTTAAACCTGGACCCAGGAGTAAAAGCAGGCCCAGTACGTAAACTCAGAACCTGGTTGTGCCCAGATTCATGCAGTAAACCCAGATATTGGGGGTGAACCCAGATATTGGGGGTAAACCCAGATATTGGGGGTGAACCCAGATATTGGGGGTGAACCCAGATATAGGGGGTAAACCCAGATATTGGGGGTAAACCCAGATATAGGGGGTGAACCCAGATATAGGGGGTAAACCCAGATATTGGGGGTGAACCCAGATATTGGGGGTGAACCCAGATATAGGGGGTAAACCCAGATATTGGGGGTAAACCCAGATATTGGGGGTGAACCCAGATATAGGGGGTAAACCCAGATATTGGGGGTGAACCCAGATATTGGGGGTGAACTCAGATATAGGGGGTAAACCCAGATATAGGGGCTGAACCCAGATATTGGGGGTAAACCCAGATATAGGGGGTGAACCCAGATATTGGGGGTGAACCCAGATATAGGGGGTAAACCCAGATATTGGAGGTGAACCCAGATATTGGGGGTAAACCCAGACAAAGGAAGTAAAGCCAAATATAGGGGGTAAACCCAGATATCGGGGTCATCCAAGACGAAGGAGATATACCCCAGATATTGGGGGTAAACCCAGATATAGGGGTAAACTTGGACATAGGGGGTAAACCGAGACCCAGGCAAGTAAGGGGCATAATAGGGTGAGGGTTTGACATTTTCAGTGAGTAGGGCGAGACCGGTAATGGCGTGGTTTTCAAGTTAATCCAGGGAGAAAGAGTTATGGGTAATCTTGAAAGGACACCCCTTCAAAGAGAGTGCACCCCCTGCCTACTCAGTACTGGTGTCCCAGGGAGTGTATGCTGGGTCTATTTGCCATGGCAAAGGCAGGGTTAATGCATGGAATAGGGGGTGTTGGGACTGGGCGCTATTGTCCTTAAGGGACAGTGTGGATTTGATGGGCCAAGTGGCCTCTACCTGTACTGAAGGGATTCTATGCTTCCAACCCAAACTTCTAAAACTACACAAACATTGCAAATGTACCCCACACCAATGACTTTGCTCAAACTGATCCCATCTTATATTTCTTCCTCGTTCACCCATGGATCTGGGCTTCGCTGGCTGGGCCCAGCATTTATTGCCTGTCCCTAGTTGCCCATTGAGAAGGTGGGGGTGAGCTGCCTTCTTGAACCTCTGCAGTGCATGTGATGGAGTTAAAGCTGCAACACACACAGTGTGAGAGCTGGGTTCAATAAGAACACATCAGGTCTGCCCAAAGTAAATACCAAATGAGGGAAGGTCCTCAGGGAAGGAGCAGAATGTAACGTTCCTCGTTGTTCTTAAGGAGAGCCAGCAGGGCTTTGATGGGCTGACTGGCTTCTTGTTCTGCTGTATTGTGCTCTCCTTCAATGCTGCCATGACAGAGTTAAGATAATGTGGCTCTCAGTGAAGGGCAGGGTCAATCAGAGCGTGAAAGGAACAGTGAAACTGCCCAGGATGAGAGGAAGAGGGTGAGATGTGCTCCACATCCTCACAGAGTTTGTTCTGGCTGAGGTCCTGAGGAAAGCAGCAGGATGTCACCAGCTCAGCGTCTCTCCCAAAACACTGCGAGAAACAAGGGTGCACACGCAGTCCCTCCAGCAGAAACTGAAATAGAACTGAACGCTTCCCCTAGCAACCATGACTCAATGAAAACATTCATGTCCAAATGAATCAAAGATAATCCCCAGCAAACTCAATACACATAGAGAGGAAATCATTAAAATTCACCCATGGGAAATGAAGGAGGCCATTCAGCCCCTTGAGCCATTTCTACCATTCAATGATCTTATGACTGTTCTGCAGCCTATCTCTATATATCTGCCTTTGGCCATATCCCTGAATCTCCTTGCTTTGTAAAAAATTATCAATCTTAGATTTAAAACTAACAACTGATCCAGCATCCACTGCCATTCGTGGAAGAGAATTCCAACCCTCTCCTATCCTTTGTGTGTGCAAGTGCTTACTAACATCTCTCCTGAACAGTCTGGTCCTCGTTCTTAGATGATACCCCTAGTACTAGAATCCCCAACCAGTGGAAACAATTTATCCTTATCTACGTAAAAACTAAAAGAACTGCGGATGCTGTAATTCTGAAACAAAAGTTCTGTTTTCTGAGGAAGAGTCACTGAACCCAAAATATTATCTCTGATTTCTTTCCGCAGGTGTTGACAGACCTGCTGAGCTTTTCCAGCAATTTCTGTGCCTGTCGACTTTATCTAACCTGTCTTTTCCTGGCAACATCTGGAAGACGTTGATCAGATTATTCCTTAACCTTCTAAATTCGAGAGAAAACAGGTCTAATCTGTAATCTCACTTTATAACTAAACCCCTGATGTCCAAGAATCATTCCTGTAAACCTACATTGTGCTCCCTCGAAAACCAGTCTAATCTTGCTCAGGTGTGGTACCCAGATCTGCTCACGGTGCTCCAGCTGGAGTCCTACCAGGGTTTTGTATAACTGCAGCATAACTTCTGCATCTATGTACTCGAATGATCGCTGGAATGGTACGTTTAATGTACGATAAACGGCTAAGGATCCTGGGATTGTACTCATTAGAGTTTAGAAGGTTGAGGGGAGATCTAATAGCAACTTACAAGATAATGTATGGTTTAGAAAGGGTGGACGCTGGGAAGTTGTTTCCGCTAGGCGGGGAGACTCGGACCCGTGGACACAGCCTTAGAATTCGAGGGGGTAAATTTAAAACTGAAATGAGACGACATTTCTTCAGCCAAAGAGTGGTGGGTTGTGGAATTCATTGCCGCAGAGTGCAGTGGAGGCCGGGATGTTGGATGCCTTCAAGGCAGAGATCGGCAAATTCTTGATCTCAGAAGGAATCAAGGGCTACAGGGAGAGCGCAGGGAAGTGGAGTTGAAATGTCCATGAGCCATGATTTAAATGGCGGAGTGGACTTGATGGGCCGAATGGCCTTACTTCCACTCCTATGTCTTATGGTCTTATGGTCTACTCCAGCCCTCGTGATATAGGGGCTGGCATTCCACCGGCCGCTTGATTACTTTCAGCACTCATGCGTGGCATTTTAAAGATCTATGCACCTGAGCTCTCAGGCCCCTTTAGATCCCCACTGTATTTAACTTCTTACCATTTAGAAAATAGCCTGATCTGTCCAAAACAGATAACCTCATTCTTGCCGACACAGAGCTCCAGCTGCCACAGCTTTGCCCATTCATGTAGTCCATCAATATCCCTTTGTAATTCCATGCTGTCATCCACACACGTACCACATGCTCCTGGCTGTCCAGAGAAGGTGGGGGTGAGCTGTCTTCTTGAACCGGTGCAGTCCATGTGCTACAAGAGAACCCACGCGACTGTTCAGGATTCTGACCCAGTGACAGTGAAGGAACGGCGATATATTTCCAAGTCAGGATGGTGAGTGGCTTGGAGGGGAACTTGCAGGGGGTGGTGTTCCCATGTATCTGCTAGATGGTACTTCCAAATGGAAGTGGTCGTGGGCTTGGAAGGCATCAGAGATAATGGGAACTGCAGATGCTGGAGAATCCGAGATAACAAAGCGTGGAGCTGGATGAACACAGCAGGCCCAGTAGCATCTCAGGAGCACAAAAGCTGACGTTTCGGGCCTAGACCCTTCATCAGAGAGGCTCTCTGTCAGTGAGATGGCTTGTTTTTCAGCACAGCCAACCTATTTTCACGCTTTCATCGGCTCTGCTCCTCCCCTGGTTTACTACTACCCATGCCTTTGTTTGTCTGTCATTCTCTCCCTCTCTGCTCTGTCACTAACTCACATCCATTCCTTTATCCGACTCCCACCCCCTGTCTCCAGCACACACAATAGCCTCTTCTGAGCTATGGCGAGTTACGTTAACTCTGTTTTCTCCCCCCACCCCAGAGTGGCTGTTTATCTCATCAAACAGTGACTGCATTTGGCTGCTACAGCTGTAGCAGTAGTGGCAGGCTTGTCCTGAGCAAGTGTGGCCCTTTCACAGCTGTAGAGAACGGCATGAGATAGGAGGGTAACCCTCTGGCTGCTCTCTCACAGAGGGAGGGAAGATTTCATGTCATTTCTGGATTGTGAAGGAGAGCAGGAGGTGAGTTTGGCCCCGGTGGCCTGGCCCAATATTTATCTGGGATACCAAAATCGCTGCACTAGCTCTTATCACGACGTTCCTTGCGGGATTTTACTGCATGAATGTGACTCATGTTCTGCTGATACTGCTACAAGTCAAGATCAGAAACCACACAACACCAGTTTATAATCCAACAGGTTTCTTTGGAAACACAAGCTGTCGGGGCTCTGCTCCTTCGTCAGGCGAACTGAAAGCATGTGATTTTGAATAAGCCTGTTGGACTAGAACCTGGTGTCATGTGGTTTCTGACCCTGCCCTCCCCAGTCTGACTCCAGCACTTCCACACAACTCAGGACAGTCTGGACACTATTTCATTGGCTGAAAAGCATTTTGGGATGTCTTGGGATGGCATGATGGAAATGGGAGCTCTAATGCATGGCGGGGCGGGGGGGGGGGGGGGGGGGTGGGGGCGGTGGCCTAGTGAAATTACCACAAGCCTGTTTATCCAGAAACCAGGGGAATGATCTGTGGACCCAGGTTTGAAGCCAACACAGTATCAGCAAATGATGCCCATGAAACTGTTGTCCGTTGTTGTGGGAGGAGAACCATCTTGTTTGTTCATGTCCTTCCTTCAGGAAAGGCATTCTGCCAACCTCACCCAGTCTGGCCATGATATGTCTCCTGACTCACTGCAAAGCGGTTGACTCTTAACCATGTTCTGGGCAATTTGAGACAGGGCATAGAACAGTAAAGCACAGGAACAGGCCCTTCAGCCCACCGTGTTGATCTGAACATGACGTCAAATGAAACTAATCCCTTCTGCCTGCCCTTGGTCCATATCCCTCCATTCTTGGCATATTCATGTGCTTATCTAAAAGCCCCTTAAATGGGCAATAATTGCTGGATGGCGGCCCATGTACAGCACAAACACCAGCAGAGGCAGGCCAAATGGCCTGTCCCTTATCATAGTTAGAAATCAAAATTCTCAGGAACTAGATTGATTGTTTTTTCTGGTTGGGATATTCCTTAACTCACCTCCCATGTGCTGATATCTGATTTGGCAGGATGATTTTAACATCTGCAAAGACAATGCTACAGAGTTTCGAGACTATTATCAACTTTTGCACCGTTCCAGTTGAGTTTGTGAATGTGAAATGCAGCATAAATACTTGATTCAGAGATTAATCTGCTTCAATTCTTGTTCGCTATCTCTCCCACACCCTCTCTCTCACTCTGCATTGACTCATTAAGAAGCTCCTTATCACATACCTGTCAGGGTGCTTCAATCTAACGGGAGACTTTAATTTCTCACTGATACCAGATTCACAAAATCTGCCAAGGAAACTGACAAAGGGAGACTCTCGGTCGCTGGCTGCATTTTTAATTTGCTGACAGGATGTGGGTGCCGCTGGCTGGGTCAGCATTCATTGCCCATACCTAAGATCCCTGGACAATTCAAGGGCATTATAGATGGAGAATAACAGCATGCTGCAGGTGCTGGGAATCTCAATAAAACACAGAGAACACTGCAGAAACTCAACAGCATCTGTGCAGACAGAAACAGGGTTAATGCTTCAGGTCCAGTATGACTCATCTTCAGAACTCTGTCCCTGTCCCTGGGAGTGTTTGATGGGGGACAGTGTAGAGGGAGCTTTACTCTGTATCTAACTCCATGCTGTCCCTGTCCTGGGAGCGTTTAATGCTGATGAACCAAAGGCTTTTTCTCTGTAGTTTATTCCAGCTCACATTGTTTTATATAAACTCGTTCCAGACTGTCCCGTTAATGTTGCGGTCAGTTAGATTAGAGATACCTGTTCAAAGCTGGAGTTGTTTGAAAAGGATTAGTGTGTTTGTGGTTGTTGATTTGCCGATTATGGAGATGACTTCGAAGCATTGGCATCACTCCAAGCACCCTTCCTGGCAGCACGGCTTGGTTGAGGTAGCTGCTGTAATGGACAGCCGTTTGTAAATCATCCATTCTGGAGTGTCTCCTTCACACAGCCATCGAATTAACCCGTTCCAGAGCACAGCTTCTTTCGAACGCTGTCCCCTCAGGCAGGTCTCAATCAAACACAAAGGGATGGGTGACCCTGTGCTCAGGAGAAAGAAAAGCTGATGGTGGAGACTGTAGGTGGATGGAAATGGGTTGGCTGGGATGAAAACAATCCCTGTTATTATCAGAGATAACAAGGTGTGGAGCTGGATGAACACAGCAGGCCAAGCAGCATCAGAGGAGCAGGAAAGCTGATGTTTCGGAATAAGGGTCTAGGCCTGAAACATCAGCCTTCCTGCTCCTCTGATGCTGCTTGGCCTGCTGTGTTCATCCTGCTCCACACCTTGTGATCTCAGATTCTCCAGCATCTGCAGTTCCTGCTGTCTGTGTCATTATCAGCTTTTCTTTCTCTTTCCTCCATTTCTTTCTCTCTCCATGGGCTCCATCTCCACTCCTTTGTACCCAGTCATTAGCCTGACCCAATGAGCTTTTCGAGCACTTTCTGTTTTTGCATCTGTGAGCAAACAACCACTTCCCAGTCGCCCATGAGCCAAAAGTTAATTTTGATGCCGGCTTTCTCAGACCTGACGTTTTCATTGGCTGGTACTGACTGGCCACACACTGAGTTACACTCCAACTGACCAATGATCAAATGAAGGGACACAGGAAACAGTCACAAGCCACTTCACTATTTGCTGAGATCAGAAAACAAACTGCTCTTTGCTCCTTAATGTACTTATCAAAGAAAATCCCATCACTCTCACACTAAACATTGACTGTTGACTAAACATTTCATTCTACTTGCAAAAAAAGTCCTAAACTTCAATTTGTGTCATTTGTGAGCAATTGGAATCTGAGAGGCAATTACGTCTGTTTCTGTAAAGAGAAGGAATCATAGGATATGTGGGGAATATGAACGGATGGGGACCGTGGGAGGTGGTAGAGTCCAGATAATGGGCAGTATCAGACAAATTTTTTGTCTATTCATCCATGGAACGTGAGTATCACTGGCTGGGCCCAGCATTTATTGCCTGCCCTAGTTACCCCCTTGAGAAGGTGGGGGTGAGCTATCTTCATGAACGGTTGCTGTCAATGTTGACCCACAATGCCCTTAAGGAGAGAATTCCAGGCTTTTGACCCATCAACACTGAAGGAATAATGATCTATTTCCAGGTCAGTGGAAATTTCTGCAGCGCATCTTGTAGATAGTACACACTGCTGCGACTGAGTGTCGGTGGTGGAGGGAGTGGGATGTTTGTGGATGTGGTGCCAATCAAGCGGCTGCTTTGTCCTGGATGGTGTTGAGCTTCTTGAGTGTTGTTGGAGCTGCCCCCATCCAGGCAAGTGGGGAGTATTCCATCACACTCCTGACATGTGCCTTGTAGATGGTGGGACAGGCTTTGGGGAGTCAGGAGGTGAGTTACTCGCTGCAGTATTTTCAGCTTCTGACCTGCTTTTGGAGCCATTGTGCTTATGTAGAGAGTCCAGCTGAGTTTCTGGTCAATGATAACTACACCAGCAAACCCCGCCCCCCCCCCCCCCACCCATATGTTGATAGTGGGGGATTCAGTGACGGTAACACCTTTGAATGTCAGGAGTTCGTGGGTTACACTGTCTCTTATTGAAGATGGTTATAGCCTGGCATTTGTCTGGCATGACTGTTACTTGCCACATTTCAATTCAAGGCTGGATACTGTGCAGATCATGTTGCATTTGAACACGGACCAATCCAGTACCTGAGGAGTTAGAAGCGCTCCTTAACATAATGCAGCTTGGCGATCTCATGTAGGTTTCAGGTGAAATATTACTGTAAGGAGTAGCGAATTGGCCCTGGAATGCTGTACAAGAAATGGGAACTCATAGATGCTCACAGTCACATCCTGGGCCAATTCCGTTGTTGGCTAGGAAGACACACTGGATGTGGCCTGCTAACAGGGAGTGGTAGTGTCTGAGTCAGGATATTGGAGATGTGCACTAACCTGATGGAATTCACCATGGCGGGGCATGAAGATTCAGCACAGAAATTCACCAAAGACCCTCAGGCAGCACCTTCCAAACCCACGACCACTTCCATCTAGAAGGACAAGGGCAGCAGATACATGGGAACACCACCCCCTGCAAGTTCCTCTCCGAGCCACTCCCCATCCTGACTTGGAAATATATCCCCATTCCTTCACTGTCACTGGGACAGAATCCTGGAATTCCATCCCTAAAGGCATTGTGGGCCAACCCAGAGCACATGGCATCATTAAGAATGGTAACGTTCATTTCCCCAGGGTGGCAGATTTCAAGGCTAGGGGGCATATTTTTAAGACGAGAGGAAAAAGATTTTAAAAATGACATGAGGGGCAATCTCTTTTACACAGAGGGTGGTTCACGTGTGGAGTGAACTTCCTGAGGAAGTGGTGGATGTCGACACAGGTATATCATTTAAAAGACATTTAGATAAGTACATGAAAGGGAAAGATTTGAAGGGATATGGGCTGGGAGCAGACAGGTGGGGCTAGCTTAGTTTTGGATTATGTTTGGCATGGACTGTCCTGTATGACACTGTGACTCTAGGCAGCTCACCATCACCCTTTCAAGGGGCAATAAGGGAACATATTAAAAAACGATTTCACAAGTCACGTCTCTTTGCGATCTGTTCAGGTGCCTCATTTTTCTCCAACGTTTTGAAATGGCTGAGGTAAAGGGTACACCGCTGGCACCAACTCAGACACAGGAACAAATGTGGCTGCGGGCACCAAGATACAGGATAGTGACGGATTCAGGGAGTGGAGAACACAATGAGAGATGCAGTGCAGTGTAAGAAACTGCAAGGTTTTGCTCACCTGAGAAAGATCAATCAGAATCTTTTGCAAACGATCAGATCAATCAGCCAGGATTGAGGCCGAGCACAGGGCAGACCAATGGGCTGGCTGACTTCCGTGCCACTCCACAGGAACAGGGAGGAGGCTTCTCTCAGCTGAACATGAAGAAAATGACTTCATGTTGCAGTGCCTGAATCCACACAGTCACTGGGTTTGGTACCAGGTCATTGTGGTGATCTCTTACCAAGATCACTGTGCAACCAGATCCCAGCCTGATGTGATAACATTTACTGGCTTCACATCCACATCTCAGGAAAGAGCTTCCAAAAAACACTTACCCTGCAGCCCAACTGGTGTGGGAGCTGGATTAATGAAATATTGAAACCCTTCTAACAGCAGCCTGTATTTATAGCATGTGTTTCAATGCAGTAAAACATGCCAAGGAGATTAATATGCAAATAGCTGACATTGAGCCACTGAACAGACACTTGAGTAGGTGACAGAGCATGCAGTCAGGCAGGTAGATTTGAAGGAGGAGCGTGTATGGAGCGGGGTGGGTAGAGAGTGGCTGCAGACTTTCCAAGAGGGATTACAGAATTTGGGGCTCACACAGCTGAAGGCTCTGCCACCAATGGTGGGGCATTAAAAGGGAGAAAGGGCAAAAAGCCAGAAAGAGAGGAGTACAGAGATCTCAGAAAGTTACGGAGCTGGAGAAAGTTCCACGGACAGAGTGGGGAGTGGCACAGAGGACAGTGCAATGGCATTTTACAAATGGAAGGCCTGAGAGGATCAGGTGGGTGAGGAGATTGAGGGAGTGTTGGGATCAAGCAGACAAGGGGATCAAGAGGGTGAGGGGATCTAGTGGGTGAGGGGAGGACCTTGTGTCAGACAGATATCTGTGACAGGAGCATGCAAGGTGCAGAGTTTCACAGGCACAGAGAGACAAATGGTGGGTACTGGGTGGGGCTCAAGGGAGGGGTGAGAGTGAGTTAGCAGGGACAGTGTTTGTGGACGAGTCCCAGAAACAGACCGGGGAGGGTCTCCTTCAATCTGTTCCACGTATTACAGAATGGGAGAGGAGAAAGGGAGTTATTGACTATTTCCATCCTCTTTCTCATAACTCAACACTGATTTAACAGTAAGACCATTAGAGCAACTTTAAACCTTTATTTAGATCACAACTACTTTAGAACTTTGCAACTGAATTTCTTCACTTGATTAATCATATGACACAATCATAGGAGCAGAAATAGGCCATTCAGCCCATTGAGTCAGCTCTGCCATTCAGTGTGATCATGGCTGATCTGATAATTCTCACCTCCATTTTCCAGTCTTTTTCCCACATCCTCAATTCCCCTCACTGATTAAAAAGCCTTGAATATACCGAATTACTCAGCCTTGACAGCCGTCTGTGGTAAAGAATTCCACAGCTTTGCTTCCCTCTGAGAGAAGAACTTCCTCCCCTTCTCTGTGTTAAATTGTGACCCCCTTAGGGGTGATGGTGCCCTGTGGTCCTTGACTCCTGTCCGTTTTAAATGTAAGACCCCAAATCTGGGATACTGCCCTTTAATTGGAGTGATGATGGCCTAGTGGTATTATCTCTGGGCTGTTAATCCAGAGACCCAGATAGCGTGTTGGGGACCCATGTTCGATTCCAGCCACGGCAGATAGTGGAATTTTAATTCAATGAAATATCTGGAATTAAAATCTAATGATGACCATGAATCCAATGTTGATTGTTGGAATAACCCATTTGGTTCACTAATGTCCTTCAGGGAAGGAAATTGCCATCCTAACCTGGTCTGGCCTACATGTGACTCCGGACCCACAGCAATGTGGTTGCCTCTGAAATGCCCTCTGGGCAAATAGGGATGGGCAATGCATGCTGCCTGGTCAGTGATGCTGTCATCCCGTTAATGAATAAAAACAAACATGGGCTGCAGTGGTTCATTTTAGCAGCTCAGCACCACCTTCTCAAGTAGCAATGAGGGGTGGGAAATAAATGCTCACCCAACCGGTGATGCACAGATCCCACAGGCAAATGAAAAAAATTGGAGGAAAATGTGGCTGGTCTAATTAGTAAGTTTGTGGATGGTACAAAGATTGGTGGTGTTACGGATAGTGAGGAGGTTTGTCAGAGGACACAGCAGGATACAGATCAGTTGGAGGCATGGGTAGGAAAATTAGCAGATGGAGTTTAATCCAGACAAATGTGAGGGATGCATTTTGGAAGGTCAAGTACAGGTGGAAATTATACAGTGAATGGCAGAGCCCTTAGGAGTATTGATATGCAGAGGGATCTGGGTATGAGGGTCCACAGATCAAGATCCTGAAGGTGACAGACCAGGTAGATAAGGCAGTTAAAAAGGCTTATGGCATGTTTGCCTTCATTGGAAAGGACATTGAGTACTAGGATAGACAAGCTATGCTACAGTTTTATAGAACTTTAATAAGGCCACACTTGAAATATTGTGTACAGTTCTGGTCACCGCACTACCAGAAGGATGTGAGTGCTTTGGAGAGGGTACAGACAGTTACATGCAGGAGGTGTTTCTGGATGGCCATAAGATACAAAGAACAAAGATACAATGAACAAAGAACAAAGAAAATTACAGCACAGGAACAGGCCCTTCAGCCCTACAAGCCTGCGCTGATCAAGATCCTCTGTCTCACCTGTCATCTATTTTCTAACGGTCTGTGTCCATTTGCTCCCTGACCATCCATGTACCTGTCCCATGAGATGTCCCTCGATGGAACAGCTCGGATTCTGGGTTTTGGAGCTTGAGTGGCACATGAGGGCATTCGAAGGTGAGAGCCCAGTGGATAGTACAGGAGGCAATGTGGTCAGGTCCACAGCTGAAGGAAATGCAGAAAGAAACAGAAAGAGGGATTGCTGGACAGGACCATGCTGGCAGTGAGTGTGTCTCAATCACAAACCATTTTGTTTTCGCCATGGAAAGTCGTGAGAGTGTCAGTTCCTCTGTGAAGGCTTCACATAACCAAAGCCATGGTGCTGTGACTGGTCCGAGGGGGTTGAGGTCGTGGTGGGGAGGGTGAGGGGATTCGTGGTAGATGATTAGTTGATGAGGGGAGCAGACAGAACCTGCTGTGGATGTAGACATGACTCCAGGATGGGAAATGGGACGTTGGCTCCCATGTGCCAAAGTCAGGAACATCATGGAATGATGGAAAGGGGACCGTCACAGTCAGAGGTTGTGGTTCATGTTGGGAACAAGGATGCGGGACACAAAAGAAATCAGGTCCTGAAAACAGGCTCAGGGAAGTTAGGCATTTGAATGGTGATAATCTCCTGACTATTCCAGGACCAGACAGAAATGAGTGGAGCAATAGAAAGACAGAGCAGATGACACAGAGAAGAGAGTTTAGGGAGGGTGGCTCAGTGGTTAGCATTGCTGCCTCACAGTGCTAGGGCTGTGGGCTCATTCCCACCCTCGGGTGACTGTGTGGAGTTTGCACATTCTCCCTGTGTCTGTGAGATTCCTCTAGGTGCTCCGGTTTCCTCCACAGTCTAAAGATGTCCTGGTTGGGGTGGATTAGTCATGTTAAATGTGAGGTTATGGGAACAAATGGATCTGGATGGGATGCTCTTCAGAGGGCTGGTGCAAACTTAATGGCCTCTCTCTGTACTTTAGGAATTCTACATTTCTGAGGCAGGGCAACAAATACGATTGAGTTTTTTTTTGTGGAGGTAACCAGGAATGTTGATTTGGGCAATGTGTTTGATGTGGTCTGCACTGTAAAAAAAAATTCTGATAAGATGCCCCATGGCACACTGGTAAAGAAAATAACAGCCATGGGATCCAAGACAAAGTGGCTCATGGGATAAAAATTGGCCATGAGGAAGGAAGCAGAGGATGATGGTACAGGGATGTTTCTGTGACAGAGCTCAGTGCTGGGACCCTTACTGTTTGTTGTATATGTTAATGATTCGGACTTAAACGTAGGGAAATAAACAACACATTTGTCACAGAGTCATAGAGCTGTGCACCATGGAAACAGACCCTTCAGTCCAACCCGTCCATGCCAATTAAATATTCTAAATAAATCCAGTCCCATTTTCCTGTAATTAGCCCATATCCCTCTAAACCCTTCCTATCCATGTCCCCATCCAGGTGACTTTTAAATGCTGTAACTGTACCAGCCCCCACCACTTCCTCTGGCAGCTCATTCCATACACGCACCACCCTCTGTGTGAAAATGTTGTCTCCTAACTCCCTTTTAAATCTTTCCCCTCTCGCCTTAAACCTATGCCCCTCTAGCTTTGGACTCCACAACCCTGGGGACTATTTACCCAATCCATGCCCCTCATGGATGTTATAAATTTCTATAAGGCCACCCCTCAGCCTCTGACTCTCCAGGGGAAATAGCCCCAGTCTATGCAGCCTCTCCTTAAAGGTCAATCCCTCTAACCCTGGCAAATCTTATCTGCACGCTTTCTAGTTTGACAACATTCTTCCTATGGTGAGGAGATGAGAATTGAACACAGTATTCTGAAGGTTGCCTAACCAGTGTCCTGTACAACCAAAACATGACCTCCCAACTCCTATACTCAATTCACAGACCAAGAAAGGTGAAGGGTCTAGGCCCGAAACGTCAGCTTTCCTGCTCCTAAGATGCTGCTTGGCCTGCTCCACACTTTGTCATCAAGCATACCAAATGCCTTCTTCACTATCCTGTCTACGTGGGACTCCACTTTCAAGGAACTGTGAACCTGAAACCCATGATCTCTTTGTTCAACAACACACCCCAGGATGACACAAACATTGTTTGAGTGGTAAATATTGAATGGGACGGGCATAAACTGCAGCAGGGTACTAACAGGCTGGTCAGCTGGGCAGAGCAGTAGCCAATGGAATTCACTCAGAACATGTGAGATAACGTACTGAGAGAGGGGAAACTCAATGGGGGTACTACTGAGAATGGTCGAACTCTGGAAAGTTCTGATGATGAGAGGGGCTTTGTTGAAAATATCTACAGATTCCTGAAGGAGGCACTCCCTCCACCACCGACACTCAGTCGCAGCAGTGTGTACTATCTACGAGATGCACTGCAGAGATTCACCAAAGATCCTCAGGCAACACCTTCCAAACCCACCACCACTTCCATCTAGAAGGACAAGGGGCAGCAGATACATGGGAACACCACCCCCTGCAAGTTCCCCTCAGAGCCACTCACCATCCTGACTTGGAAAAATATCACCGTTCCTTCACTGTCACTGGGTCAGAATCCTGGAATTCCCTCCCTAAGGAACATTGTGGGTCAACCCACAGCACATGGACTGCAGCAGGTCAAGAAGGCAGCTCACCGCCACCTTCTCAAGGTGTGTAACAAGCGACAGACAATAAATACTGGGCCCAGCCACCGCCACCTTCTCAAGGTGTGTAACAAGCGACAGACAATAAATACTGGGCCCAGCCAGAGACACCCATGAATGAGATAAATAACAGTATATTATGCCTGCTCCACTTCTTTCGGCAGTAAAGAAACAAATACGCAGCGAAATATTTCATTAGAGATGAAGAATTTGCAATTGCACTTTAGCAGCTGTGAGAGAGCTTGACTTCAATTAAACAGAAACCAGAAGTGGGAGAAGTAACATGTTCTGTTGTAAAGAGGACAAGGAGATTACTGCTAATGTTTATCAGGCAACATCTGAGATGGCACCAATTCAAATGATCAACCCCAGTGCCAAAATCAACCCAGGCGCCTCACACTTACACAGCAGACAGAACGAGTGAAAGCAGCAAGCACTGGGTCCAGTCGAGTCTTGGTGAAACTAAACCAACAAATGATCAGTGAGACTGATCAAACAGCCGGCGGTCTGCATCTCCGCTCACGTTCACTTTGCAACAAGGGCCACAATTAGCTCCAGTCACCATCTCAGTTACAGTGCGGGAAAACCAGAGAATTGGAAAATGGGGATTCAGCATCAAAGCAGGACAATCAGCCCATCATGTTTAAGTGCTAGTCGCCTTGACCTGCTCTTTCCCAAGAGCCCGAAAAATATATAACCATCAGATAACAACTCACTTCCCTTCAGAAAGCCTCAGGAGAACCCGCCTCCCACCCCACACTCTCAGACAGTACATTCCAGACCCTAATCCCTCGAGTGAACCACCCTCCCCCACACTCTCAGACAGTACATTCCAGACAATAATCCCTCGAGTGAACCAGCCTCCCCCCCACACTCTCAGACAGTACATCCCAGACCCTAGCCCCTCGTTGTATGAAAATGTTTCTCCATTTTTCACTGTTGTTTCTTTTGTCAGTCACCTGAATCATGTGTCCTCTTGTCCTAAATCTTTCCACCAATGGGAGCAGTTCCTATCAACTCTGTCTCGGCTGCCGATGGTTTTGAACTCCTCGATCAAATCTGCTCCCGGCCCTGTCTTCATTGAGCACACCAGTGTCAGGGCCTCCAACGCATCTACATAACTGAAGCCCATCATCTTTGAAAACACTTTCGGAAATCTCTTGTATACTCTCATTAGCGCCTTTCAATCTTTCACAAGATCACAGATCCAGTCATTATTGTACTTCCCTCAAGCACTTGGGAAGGTCAGCTGCCTTTTTTGAATCAGAGGATGTTAATATCCACGTACAACGACATTAGGAATGTGAGTGGAATGTCGTCATTTATTTCAAGGAGAATGGAATACAAAAGTAGGGATTTATTTTGCACTGGCAAGACCAGATCAGGAGAAGTGCATAAACTTCTGGAAACATAGAAAGCAGAGGAAAGAATAGGCCATTCAGCCCCTTAAGCCTGTTCCACCATTCAATACAATCATGACTGATCATCCAGCTCAGTCCCCTGTTCCCACTGTCTCCCCATACGCTTAGATCCCTTCAGCCCCTAGAACTATTATCTCCTTTCCAGCTGGAGTGGGCTGTTAGAAGATTTGAGAGTGGCAAATGTGACACCTTTATTCATTGCAGGGTTCAACAACAAGATGGGGTTAGGTTTCAGAAACAGTCCTCAGAGAAAAATGGCTGGGGACCAGAGGAGGTTCTTGTAATCTAACCAGAGCCCGAAGGACTCAACAAAACACGGATCATTATTGATTTTTTATTAATTTGATTCATTCATGGGATGTGGGTGTCATTGGCTGGGCCCAGCATTTATTGCCCGTCCCTAATTGCCCGCATGAGAAGGTGGGGGTGAGCTGCCTTCTTGAACTGCAGCAGTCCACTTGCTGTGGGTTGTTCCACAATGTCCTTAGGGAGGGAATTCCAGGATTCTGACCCAGTGACACTGAAGGAACAGCGATATATTTCCAAGTCAGGATGGTGAGTGGCTCGGAGGGGAACTTGCAGGGGGTGGTGTTCCCATGTATGTGCTGCCCCTGTCCTTCCAGATGGAAGTGGTCATGGGTTTGGAAGGTGCTGCCTGAGGATCTCTGGTGAATTTCTGCAGTGCATCTTGTAGATGGTACACACTGCTGCTACTGAGTGTCGGTGGTGGAGGGAGTGGGATGTTTGTGGATGTGGTTCCAATCAAGCGGCTGTTTTGTCCTGGATGGTGTTGAGCTTCTTGAGTGTTGTTGGGGCTGTACCCATCCAGGCAAGTGGGGAGTATTCCATCATATTCCTGACTTGTGCCTTGTAGATGGTGGACAGGCTTTGGGGAGTCAGGAGGGGAGTTACTCGCTGTAGTATTCCCAGCTTCTGGCCTGCTCCTGTAGCCTCTGTGTTAATGTGGTGAGTTTGGTTGTGTTTCTGGTCAATGGTAACCCCCAGGATGTTGATAGTGGGGGATTCAGTGATGGTGACAACATTGAATGTCAAGATTTAGTGGCTAGATTCTCTTTTGTTGGAGACGGCCATTGTCTGGCATTTGTGTGGCAAGAGCGTTACTTGCCATTTTCCAGCCCAAGCTTCAATATAATCCAGGTCCTCATGCATTTGGACATAGAAACAGAAAAACATAGAAAACAGGAGCAGGAGTTGGCCATTCAGCCCTTCTGGCTTGCTCTGCTATTCTTATTATGGTCATGTGTGATCACCCAGCTCTCTTCCTGCTTCTACTCCATGTCCTCTGATCCCATTAGCCTCCTGTGCAAAATCCAACTCCTTCTTGAAAAAAAATGCAGTTTGACCTTGACTGTTTTCTATTGTCAAGAATTCCACAGGCTCATCACTCTCTGGGTAAACACAAAACTCCTTATCTCGGTCCTAAATGGCCTAGCCTGTTTACTTAGACTGTGACCCCTGGTCCTGGGCTTGGTCATCAGGAACACACTTCCTGAGGTTACCGTGTCTAGTCCTGATAGATCTTTACAGGTTTCTATGACATTCCTCTGTCATTCTTCTAAACTCCAACAAATATGATCCTGAACAATCTAATCTCTCTTCATACATTAGCCTGGCTATCACCGGAATCAACCTGGTAAACCCTTGCAACTCTCCCTCCATCACCAGAACATCTTTCCTCAGGTAAAGGTGACCATAACTGCACACAGTATTCCAGGTGAGGTCTCACCGAGGCCCTGTATAGTCGCAGCAAGATATTCCTGCTACTGGGCTCGAAGCCTCTCTTATGAAGGCCAACATACTGTTTACCTTCTTCACCACCTGCTGTGCTTGTAATGCTTGCTCTGTGTAAAAGGACACCCAGGTCTCAATGGACATTTGCCTCTGTCAATCTACATCCATTCAGAGAAGAATCTGCCTTCATATTTTTGCTTCCAAAGTGGGTAACATCGCATTTATCCACACTATACAGCATTGCCATACATTTACCCCCTCACTCCGCCAGTCCAAATCACACTTAAAGCACCTCTGCATCCTCCTCACAGCTCACCCTCACCAACTTTGTGTCAACTGCAAATTTGGACAGAATACAAGATAACGCAGTGTGGAGCTGGATGAACACAGCAGGCCAAGCAGCATCAGAGGGTCTCGACCCGAAACATCAGCTTTCCTGCTCCTCTGATGCTGCTTGGCCTGCTGTGTTCATTCAGCTCCACACTGCGTTATCTCAGATTCTTCAGCATCAGCAGTTCCTACTATCTCTGGACAGAATACACATTGTTTTCCATCATCTAAATCATTACTGTATATTGTAAATAGCTAGGGTTCAAGCATTTGCCACTGCCTGACATTCAGAAAACCAGCCATTCATCCCCACTCTTTCTGAATGCTAATCAGTTTTTTATTCATTTTAATACACTCTTCTCATTCAATGTGTTCTATTTTTACACATTAATCTCTTACGTGGGACTTTGTTAAAAGCTTTCTGAAAATTCAAAACCACGTCAACTCGCACCTACTGATCAACTCTATAGATTTGTCAGGTATGTTTTCCTTTTTGTAAATCCGTTCTGTCTCTGTCTGATCCTGTCACTGTTTTCCAAGTGCTCAGCAGTTAAATCTTTTATAGTAGACCCCAGCATGGCCCCACTACCTACATCAAGTGACTGACAAGCTAACCCTAACCCTATAGTTCCTTTTTTAAACAGAGAGATTACATTAGCTCCCCTCCAATATGTTCCAGACTCTGTAACACCTTGAAAGATGATCACCAATGCATCCTTTCTTTCTAGAGCTACTTCCTGAAGTACCCAGGGATGTAGGCTATCAAGCACTGTGGATTTTTCAGTCTTAATCACCATCAAATTCCCTAAAACCATTACCCGACTAATACTCGTTACCTTCAGGATCTCGCAGATTTAAACCAAGAACCACATCCACCTCCAAAATGAATGGAGCTGAACATGGTGCAATCATCAGTGAACATCCCCACTTCTGACCTTATGGTGGAGGGAAGGTCATTGATGAAGCAACTGAAGATGGTTGGGCCTATGGCACTACCCTGAAGAACAAAAACAAAGTTGCTGGAAAAGCTGAGCAGGTCTGGCAGCATCTGTAGAGGAGAAAACAGAATTAACATTTCGGGTCCAGTGACCCTTCATAGAATCATAGAGTACCTACAGTCCTCAGAACTGCTCTGAGGAAGGGTCACTGGACCCGAGACACTAAGTCAGTCTTTTCCTTCACAGATGCTGCCAGGCCTGCTGAGCTTTTCCAGCAACTTTGTTTTTGTCCCTGATTTACAGCATCCACAGTTCTTCCGGTTTTTATTTACTACCCTGAGGAACTCCTGCAGAAACCCAGAGGGTGGTGAGCCTCATAAAGTCACAGAGATGTACAACATAGAAACATGCTGACCAGTTATCCTAAGTTAATTTAGTTCAGTTTGCCCCTATTTGGCCCATATCCCTCGAAACACTTCTTATTCATGTGCCCATCCAGATACATTTTAATTGTTGTAAATGTACCAGCCTCCACCAGTTCCTCTGGCAGCTCATTCCATAGACGCACCACCCTCTGTGTGAGAAAGTTGTCCCATAGGTCCTTTCCATATCTTTCCCCTCTTGCCTTAAACCTATGCCCTCTAGCTTTGGTCTCCCATACCCTTGCTATTCACCCTATCCATGTCCCTCATGATTTATGAACTTCTATAAGGTCACGCCTCACCCTCCAAGAAAATAGCCCCAGCCTTTTTCAGCTTCTCCCTGTAGCACAAACTCTCCAATCATGGCAACATCCTTGTAAATCTTTTGTGAATTCTTTCAAGTTTAACAACATCTTCCCTGTAGCAGGGAGATCAGAATTGAATGCAACATGACCCTCCCAACTCTTGTACACAATGCACTGACCAATAAAGGCGAGTGTACCAAAAGCCTTCTTCACTATCCTGTCTATCTGTGACTCTACTTTCAAGGAACCATAAACCTGCACACCAAGGTTTCTTTGTTCAGCAACACACCTCAAGGCCTCACCATTCAGTGTATAAGTCCTGCCCTGATTTGCTTTTCCCAAAAATGCAGCCCCTCACATTTATCTAAATTAAAATCCATCTGCCACTCCTCAGCCCATTGGCCCATCTGATCACGGTCTCATCGTACTGAGGTAACATTCTTTGCTGTCCACTACACCTCCAATTTTAGTGTCACCTGAAAACTTACTAACCATCCCTCCTCTGTTCATACAACATAGAACATAGGACAATACAGCGCAGAACAGGCCCTTCGGCCCTCGATGTTGCGCCGACCTGTGAACTAATCTAAGCCCCTCCCCCAACACTATCCCATCCAAATCATTTATATAAGTAATGAAAAGCATGGACTCAGCACCAATCCTTGTGACACACCGCTAGTCACAGGCCTCCAGTCTGAAAAGCAACCCTCCACCACCACCCTCTGCCTCCTACCTTCGAACCAGTTCTGTATCCAAATGGCTAGCTCTCCCTGTATTCTGTGTGATCTGGCCTCGCTGACCACTCTACCATGAGGAAACTCATCGAATGCCTTACTGAAATTATTAAGGAGATCAAAGATTATGGGGTGATGGCAGGAAGATAGGATTGAGAAACATATAAGTCATCACTGAATTGTACAGAAGACTTAATAGCGGACCAGCACAATTCTACATCTGTATACAGATGTTTATAAGGTAAGAGAGAGGTAAGGGTTGGAAAATGTGGCTGGAGATGGGTAATGGGGAACAAAGAAGTGGTGGAGGAACTGAATACTGCAGCTACTCTGCATCAGTTTTCACAGGGGAAGTAACCAACAGTCATCTCAGAACTTCACGGGAGTCGGGGGCAGTGGCCATCACTCAGGAGAAGGTGCTGGGGAAACTGAAAAGGGCTGAAGGTGGATGACTCACCCAGTTCAGATGGTCTACACCCCAGGGTTCTGATGGAGATCGCTGAGGGGATGGTAAAGAAATTGTTGGTGATCTTTCAGGAATCACTGGAGTCAGGGAGGGTCCCAGAGGACTAGGAAATGGTTAATGTAACTCCCTGTTTAAGGAGGGAGGGAGGCAGAAAACAGGAAATTATAGGCCGGTTAGCCTGACCTCAGTCGTTGGTGAGATTTTATAGTCAATTATTAAGGACGAGATTGTGGAGGACTCAACTGCTGGGTAAAATAGGGCGGAGTTAGCACGGCTTCATCAAGGGGAGGTCAGGCCTGACAAATCTGTTAGAATTCTTTGAGGAGGTAACAAACAAGTTAGACAAGAGTGAGTCAGTGGATGTGATCTATTTGGATTTCCACAAGGCCTTTGACAAGGTGCTACACAGGAGGCTGCTAAATAGGATAAGAGCCCATGGTGTTAGGGGCAAGGTACTGGCATGGATAGAGGATTGGCTGACTGGCAGAAGGCAGAGAGTAGGGATAAAGGGGTCTTTTTCAGGATGGCAGCTGGTGACTAGTGGAGATCGACAGGGGCCTATGTTGGGACCATAACTACTCACTATTATACACTATCGATCTGGATGGAGGAGCTGAGGGCATGGTTGCTAGGTTTGCAGATGACACAGAGATGGGTGGAGGGACAGGGTAGTGTTGAGGAAGTGGGAGGCTGCAGAAGGACTTGGACAGGCTGGGAGGGTGGTAAAGAAGTGGCAGATGGAGTACAAATTGGGAAAGTGTGAGGTTATGCACTTTGGCAGGAAGAATAGAGGCATTGAGTATTTTTTAAATGGGGAAAGGCTGTAGGAATCTGAAACACAAAGGGGCTTGCAGGTTTGGTTGGCAGTTAGGAAGGCAAATGCAGTGGAAGCATTCATTTGAGAGGGCTAGAAAACAACTTCAGGGATGTACTGAGATAACAAGATGTAGAGCTGGATGAACACAGGAAGACATGCAGCATCAGAGGAGCAGGAAAACTGACGTTTTGGGCCTAGACCTTTCTTGAAAAATCGGGGAGGCATTGGGGATTCTGAAATAAATAGGGGAGAGGGGGAGATGGATAGAAGATGGATAGAGGAGAAGATAGGTGGGGAGGATACAGACAAGTTAAAGAGGCGGGGATGGAGCCAGTAAAGGTGAGTGTAGGTTGGAAGTTAGGGAGGGGATAGGTCAGTCCAGGGAGGACAACAAGGTCAAGGAGGCGGGATGAGAAGGTAGGTAGGAGATGGGGGTGGGGTTTGAGGTGGGAGGAGGGGAAGGTGAGCGGAAGGTGTTTGAAATGTTCCTGCAACCTTTGGGTGGCATCATTATGGCACTGCAGGAGGCCCAGGATGGACTCGTCGTCTGAGGAATGGGAAGGGGAGTTGAAATGATTCCCGACTGGGAGGTGCAGGTGTTTGTGCATGTTCCACAAAGTGGTCCCCAAGACTCTGCTTGGTTTCCTCAATATAGAGGAGGCCACAACGGGAACAGCAAATACAGTATACCATATTAGTAGATGTGCAAGTGAACATCTGTTTGATGCAGAAGATCTTCTTGGGGCCTGGGATGAGGTGAGGTGGGAGGTGTAGCACTTCCTGCAGTTACAGGGATAAGTGCCGGGTGTGATGGGGCTGGAGGGGAGTGCGGAGCAGATGAGGGAGTCACGGAGAGAGTGGTCCATCCCATTACGAACCATTTTAACTCCCCCTCCCATTCCTCAGACGACATGTCCATCCTGAGCCTCCTGCAGTGCCACAATGATGCCACCCGAAGGTTGCAGGGACAGCAACTCATATTCTGCTTGGGAACCCTGCAGCCCAATGGTATCAATGTGGACTTCACCAGCTTCAAAATCTCCCCTCCCCCCACTGCATCACAAAACCAGCCCAGCTCGTCCCCACCTCTCTAACCTGTTCTGCCTCTCACCAATCCCCTCCTCCCACCTCAAGCCCCACCCCATCTCCTACCAACTGACCTCATCCCGCCCTCTTGACCTGTCCGTCCTCCCTGGACTGACCTATCTCCTCCCTAATTCCCCACCTACACTCACCTTTACTGGCTCCATCCCCACCTCTTTGACCTGTCTGTCTCCTCTCCACCTATCTTCTCCTTTATCTATCTTCTGTCCACCTCCCCATCTCTCCATTTATTTCAGAACCCCCTTCCCCTCTCCCATTTCTGAAGAAGGGTCTAAGCCCAAAACGTCAACCTTCCTGCTCCTCTGATGCTGCTTGGCCTGTTGTGTTCATCCTGCTCTATACCGTGTTATCTCAGATTCTCCAGCATCGGCAGTTCTTACTGGCTCTTCAGGGATGTACTGCTGAGGCTGTATAAGGCATTTGGAATATTGTGAACAGTTTTGGGCCCTGTATCTAAGGAAAGGCGTGTTGAAGAAGGTCCACAGGAGGTTTACAAGAATGATCCCAGGATGGAGGTCTGGTCATATGAAGAGCGGTTGAGGACCCTGAGTCTGTACTTGATGAAGTTTAGAAGGATGGCTGGGGAGGTGCGGAACTGATTGAAGCTTTAAAAATACTGACAGGCACGGATAAAGTAAACATAAAAAAAATGTTTTCACTAGTATGAGAGACTAGGATCTAGCGTTAGAGTGAAAGGATGACCCTTTCGATCTGAGATGAGGAGGAATGTCTTCAGCCGGAGGGTGGTGAACCTATGAAACTCATTGTCACAGAGGGCTGTGGAGATCAAGTCATTGAGCTTATGTGAGACAGAGATAGATAGATTATTGATTAGTGAGGGTGTCAAAGGTTATGGGGAGAAGGCAGGAGAATGGGGTTGAGAAACATAACAGCCATGATCGAATGGCAGAGAAGACTCAATGGACTGAATGGCCTCCTTCTCCTCCTTTATCTTATGGTATTTTCTGGTTTTTCGGCAGTATGTTGTGGTCCCGAGGTGACTCACATCTAACAACCACAAAAATCTTCCTAAGTGCCAGGTTTGATTCCAACCACAGTGTCATCGGCATAGAGTTACACAGTACAGAAACAAACTCATCTGCGCCGACCAGATATCCTAAACTGATCTAGTCTGTTGTCAGCATTTGGCCCATGTCCCTCTAAACCCTTCCTTTCAAATGTTATAATTGTACCAGCCTCCACCCCTTACTCTGGCAGCTCATTCAAACACACACCACCTTCTGCTGAAAAAACTCGCCCCGCAGGTCCCCTTTAAATTTTCCCCTCTCCCCTTAAATGAATGCCCATCTAGTTTTGGACTCACCTACCCTGGGGAAAAGACCTTGTCTATTCACCCTATCCATACCCTCATGATTTCATAAACCTCTATGACTGTGATGAAATCCTTGATTTGTAACCCTCTCCACATTTCAGCCCAGCATCAGCGTAGAGCTTTATTGCCATGTTCTGATGAGGTGACACAGGACAGTGGAAAGGTCACTGAAGATGAATGTTAAGGATACAGTTAGTTGGAAAAGGGAGTGTGAATATGTGACTGAAGTAGTAAAGTGATGGAAGGTGTCAGTAACAGCGCTATCAAGCAGCACCTGCTCACAATAACCTGCTCAGTGACGCCCAGTTGGGCTCCGCCAGGGCCACTCAGCTCCTGACCTCATTACAACCTCGGTTCACACATGGACAAAAGAGCGTCAAGGAACCCGAGCAAAACTGGAATCAATGGGTATCGGGGGAAAACTCTCCGCTGGGTGGACTCACGCCTAGTACACAGGAAGATGGTCGTGGTTGTGAGAGGTCAGTCATCTCAGCTCCAGGACATCTCTGCAGGAGATCCTCAGGGTAGTGTCCTTGGCCCAACCACCTTCAGCTGCTTCATCAATGACCTTCTCTTCCTCATAAGTGGGGATGTTCGCCGTTGGTTGCTCTATGTTCAGCTCCATTCTCATGGGAACGTGGTTGTGGTTGTTGGAGGTCAGTCGTTGGTTAAAACCTGTGTCTCTTCATTCTGTTTCAAGGCAGCAGCTTGTAGCCAAATGGTGAGTGAGAAGAAAAGCCATCTTTAAATTATTTGTTCTGTCTCTGGAAGGAGGGAGAGGATGCTGACTTTTCACAGTCTGGAGGCTTTCATTGCCGTGTTGTTCATATACAGTCTTTCCACCTGCCCAAGAACCAATCAGAGACCTGTTGTCAGGCTGAAAACTCCTGACTCACACCACCGGCCTTGATTGAAACAACAATCAGTAATCTGTCTCCAGGCAACAACCCGAAACACACAATCCCTAGAGCCAATCCCTGTCCAGCAATGCTTTCCTAACTGCCAGAACAAGCCAGCAGTCTAAACACAACTCGCAATGAGCTCCGGTCACGTGGTCCTAAAACTTCAAACTCTCTTTGCACAGTTTCCTTGTTTGAAAACCGTATCCTTTGTCTCATTGTCTCCCACTATCCAAAGTAATGACAAACCAAAGGATTTGGTCTTTAAAACAGTTTAAGGTATCCAGTCTGGTAAAGGCCCTGAATTCAGGGACCTCACCTGGACTCTGATCATAGCATACAGAAGGAGGTAGGATTCCTCTGTCTATGCTCCACCATAAGACTGTTAGATACAGGAGCAGAATTAGGCCATTCGGCCCATTGAGTCCTCTCTGCCATTCTATCATGGCTGATATTCTCCGACCTTTTCCCCATAACCCTTGACCCCCTTACCAATCAAAAACCTACCAATCTCTGTCTTAAATACACTCCTTAAGTCTCATTGTGCTTCAGACTGCCACAGCCTTTCCACATTTAGAAAACAGTCTATGCCTCTATTCTTCCAGCCTAACCCAACACTTTCCCACACTGTATTCAATCTGCCACTTGAGTGCCCACTCTCCTAACCTGTCCTAGTCCTTCTGCAGTCTTCCGGTTCTCTCTGCTGCAACCAGAAAAAGAAGGCATTGGCACTCGAGGTAAGCTTTTTAACGATTCAAAAACACTTGAACCAGAGGGGCACCGATATCCTGGGGGGGATATTTGCGAAGGCTGTTTGGGTGGGTTTAAACTAATTCAGCAGGGGGATGGGAACCAAAATTGTAGTTCTTGTATAGAAAAGGTTGAGAGTAGGGTGGTCCAAAATAAAGTTTCAGGGACGCAAGATGGCACCAGCAAGCAAGAAGTTGGATTGAAGTGTGTCCATTTCAATGCCAGGAGCGACTGGAATAAGGTGGGTGAACTTGCAGCATGGGTTAGTACCTGGGACTTCGATGTTGTGGCCATTTCGGAGACATGGATAGAGCAGGGACAGGAATGGTTGTTGCAGGTTCCGGGATTTAGATGTTTCAGTAAGAACAGAGAAGATGGTAAAAGGGGCGGAGGTGTGGCGTTGTTGGTCAAGGACAGTATTACAGTTGCAGAAGGATGTTTGGGGACTCGTCAACTGAGGTAGTATGGGCTGAGGTGGGAAACAGGAAAGGAGAGGTCACCCTGTTGGGAGTTTTCTATAGGCCTCCGAAAAGCTCCAGAGATGTAGAGGAAAGGATAGCGAAGATGATTCTCGATAGGAGTGAGAGAGACAGGGTAGTTGTCATGGGGGACTTCAACTTTCCAGATATTGACTGGGAACACGATAGTTCGAGTACTATAGATGGGTCAGTTTTTGTCCAGAGTGTGCAGGAGGGCTTCCTGACACAGTATGTAGACAGGCCAACAAGGGGCGAAGCCACGTTAGATTTGGTACTGGGTATGAGCCCGGCCAGGTGTTAGATTTGGAAGTAGGTGAGCACTTTGGTGATAGCGATCACAATTCTGTTATGTTTACTTCAGTGATGGAAAGGGACAGGTATATACCACTGGGCAAGAGTTATAGCTGGGGGAAAGGCAATTACAATGAGATTAGGCAAGATTTAGGGAGCATAGAATAGGGAAGGAAACTGCAGGGGATGGGCACATTAGAAATGTGGAGTTTATTCAAGGAAAAGCTCCTGTGTGTCCTAGATAAATATGTACCTGTCAGGCAGGGAGGAAGTTGTAGAGTGCGGGAGCCGTGGTTTATGAAGGAGTTGGAATCTCTGGGTCAAGAGGAAGAAGAAGGCTTATGTTAGGATGAGATGTGAAGGCTCAGTTAGGGCACTTGAGGGCTACGAGGTAGCCAGGAAAGACCTAAAGAGAGAGCTCAGAAGAGGCAGGAGGAGACATGAGAAGTTGTTGGAGGATAGGATCAGGGTAAACCCTAAGGCTTTCTATATGTATTTAAGGAATAAAAGAATGATGAAAGTAAGATTAGGCCCAATCAAGGATAGTAGTGGTAAGTTGTGTGTGGAGTCAGATGAGATAGGGGAAGCGCTAAATGAATATTTTTCAACAGTATTCACTCTAGAAAACGGCAATGTTGTCGAGGAGAATACTGAAATACAGGCTACTAGACTAGGTGGGATTGAGGTGCACACGGAAGAGGTAATAGAAATCCTTCAGAAGGTGAAGATAGATAAGTCCCCTGGGCCGGATGGGATTTATCCTCGGATGCTCTGGGAAGCCAGGGAGGAGATTGCCGAGCCTTTGGCATTGATCTTTAATTCGTCATTGTCTACAGGAATAGTGCCAGATGACTGGAGGATAGCAAATGTGGTTCCCCTGTTCAAGAAGGGGAGTAGAGACAACCCTGGTAATTATAGACCAGTGAGCCTTACCTCAGTTGTTGGTAAAGTGTTGGAAAAGGTTATAAGGGATAGGATTTATAATCATCTAGAAAAGAATAAATTGATTAGGGATAGTCAGCACGGTTTTGTAAAGGGAAAGTCGTGCCTCACAAACCTTATTGAGTTCTTTGAGAAGGTGACCAAACAGGTAGATGAGAGTAAACCGGTTGATGTGGTGTATATGGATATCAGCAAGGCGTTCGATAAGGTTCCCCACAGTAGGCTATTGTACAAAATGCGGAGGAATGGAATTGTGGGAGATATAGCAGTTTGGATCGGAAATTGGCTTGCTGAAAGAAGACAGAGGGTGGTAGTTGATGGGAAATGTTCATCCTGGAGACCAGTTACTCGTGGTGTACTGCAAGGGTCGGTGTTAGGCCCACTGCTGTTTGTCATTTTTATAAATGACCTGGATGAGGATGTAGAAGGATGGGTTAGTAAATTTGCAGACGACACTAAGGTCGGTGGAGTTGTGGATAGTGACGAAGGATGCTATAGGTTGCAGAGAGACATAGATATGCTGCAGAGCTGGGCTGAGAGGTAGCAAATGGAGTTTAATGCGGACAAGTGTGAGGTGATGCACTTTGGTAGGAGTAACCGGAATGCAAAGTACTGGGCTAATGGTAAGATTCTTGGTAGTGTAGATGAGCAGAGGGATCTCGGTGTCCATGTACACAGATCCTTGAAAGTTGCCACCCAGGTTGACAGGGCTGTTCAGAAGGCATACAGTGTTTTAGCTTTTATTCATAGAGGGATCGAGTTCCGGAACCATGAGGTTATGGTGAAGCTGTACAAAACTCTGGTGCGGCCGCACTTGGAGTATTGTGTACAGTTCTGGTCACCGCATTATAAGAAGGATATGGAAGCTTTGGAAAGGGTGCAGAGGAGATTTACTAGGATGTTGCCTGGTCTGGAGGGAAGGTCTTACGAGGAAAGGCTGAGGGACTTGAGGCTGTTTTCATTAGAGAGAAGAAGGTTGAGAGGTGACTTAATTTAAACATATAAAATAATCAGAGGGTAGGATAGGGTGGATAGGGAGAGCCTTTTTCCTAGGATGGTGACGGGGAGCACGAGGGGGCATAGCTTTAAATTGATGGGTGAAAGATATAGGACAGATGTCAGAGGTAGTTTCTTTACTCAGAAAGTAGTAAGGGAATGGAACGCTTTGCCTGCAACGGTAGTAGATTCGCCAACTTTAGGTACATTTAAGTCATCATTGGATAAGCATATGGACGTACATGGAATAGTGTAGGTTAGATGGGCTTGAGATCGGTATGACAGGTCGGCACAACATCGAGGGCCGAATGGCCTGTACTGTGCTGTAATGTTCTATGTTCTATGTTCTCAACGCTACCCATCCCTCCATCTTTATGTCATCTGCAAACTTAGCAACACACTCCTTTGTGAATAGCTGTGATCCCGACATGGGCCCCTGCGGAACTGCACTAGCCATTGGCTGCCATCCACATTCCCAGGGAGACACCCACCTGTCCCCGCCGACCACCACCACACCCCCCACCCCCCATCCCGCCATACCATCAGTGTGCAGCTAAAATAAAGGGTTCGGGTTTGAGATTCACTGGCACTGGCTGCTCTAATCTGCATCCCAGGGTCACAGTGAATGGTGGGGTCGGTTTTGTATGTGTCACTCCAGCAGATCACACACTCACCATCTGAGGAGTGGAGATCGGGTCGGGTGGATCCCAAAATCTAGTGCCTAACCCGAACCCGAACTCTGACCCTGGGGAAGGGGAGCTGGGAGCAGCGTGCAGTTGTGACAGTTTGGAACGTTGTACTTCTGATCACCAGCACCTCCTGCTCTCTGGCCCTGGGAAGCTTTCACATGATTGTTTTGCATTCCTCACTCACACACAGCCAGCTCCGAGCACAGTCCCACTGTTTGCTTTGATATCTGACGCGGGACAGAGCTGTAAATGTCAGCAGATTTTTAAAAATGCTCCCATCACACATTCCAAGCTCATCACTCCCCGGTTACAGATACCTCAGGGTCAGTCTGAAGTCCCGATACTGTCAGCAAGACATCCAGTCTGAGAGAGAGAGAGAGAGAGAGCGTGGGACTGAGAAAAGAAGAGATTTACAGAACAAGAAAAACAAAGAGAGGTAGACAGGGAAACCGTGAATGGGAATGAGAAAGAGAAAAGAGACTGGGGAGACGGAGAGACGCCAAGAGACACATAGAACATAGAACATTACAGCACCGTACAGGCCCTTCGGCCCTCGATGTTGTGCCGACCTGTCATACCTAACTCAAGCCCATCTAACCTACACTATTCCATGTACGTCCATATGCTTATCCAATGACGACTTAAATGTACCTAAAGTTGGCGAATCTACTACCGTTGCAGGCAAAGCGTTCCATTCCCTTACTACTCTCTGAGTAAAGAAACCACCTCTGACATCTGTCCTATATCTTTCACCCCTCAATTTAAAGCTATGCCCCCTCGTGCTCGCCGTCACCATCCTAGGAAAAAGGCTCTCCCTATTCACCCTATCTAACTCTCTGATTATTTTATATGTTTCAATTAAGTCACCTCTCAACCTTCTTCTCTCCAATGAAAACAGCCTCAAGTCCCTCAGCCTTTCCTCATAAGACCTTCCCTCCATACCAGGCAACATCCTAGTAAATCTCCTCTGCACCCTTTCCAAAGCTTCCACATCCTTCTTATAATGCGGTGACCAGAACTGTATACAATACTCCAAGTGCGGCCGCACCAGAGTTTTGTACAACTGCAGCATAACCTCTTGGTTCCAGAACTCGATCCCTCTATTAATAAAAGCTAAAACACTGTATGCCTTGTTAACAGCCCTGTCAACCTGGGTGGCAACTTTCAAGGATCTGTGTACATTGTCACCGAGATCTCTCTGCTCATCTACACTGCCAAGAATCTTACCATTAGCCCTGTACTTTGCATTCCGGTTACTCCTACCAAAGTGCATCACCTCACACTTGTCTGCATTAAACTCCATTTGCCACCTCTCAGCCCAGCTCTGCAGCTTATCTATGTCCCTCTGCAACCTACAGCATCCTTTGTCACTATCCACAACTCCACTGACCTTAGTGTCGTCTGCAAATTTACTAACCCATCCTTCTACGCCCTCATCCAGGTCATTTATAAAAATGACAAACAGCAGTGGACCCAACACCGATCCTTGCGGTACACCACTCGTAACTGGTCTCCAGGATGAACGTTTCCCATCAACCACCACCCTCTGTCTTCTTTCAGCAAGCCAATTTCCAATCCAAAAGATAAACAGAAAGAGAAAAAAAAGGTTCAAAAGATCGAAAGGGAAGAATGAGAGGGGACTGGATACACTTAGAGTGAGAATGTTAGTGAGAGAAATACAACGCGAAATCGAAAGATAAAGACAGATAGGATGAAAGAGAGAGCAACTTAAATAGAGAGAAGAAAGTACAGAGGAGACAGCACTGAGAGAGATAGTGAGCGAGAAAGCGGGACAGATACAGTGAGTGAGGGGCAGAGGACAAAGAAAAGGCAGAACAAAACAGAGAGGAGAAGGTGGCAAAAAACCTGGGCATTATGCATTATTGAGGAATGGAATTTATACAAGTAAACATAGTATTTCATACCAGATTACACAGGTCAATAATAGCGAGCCAATTACTAATACAGGCAATCAGTCAATAATACAGAACCCGAGTAAATAACAGAACACAATGCTCAAATGCAAACTGATCTGGTACACTGATCACTATTACTGTGGGATCCACTGTTCTGGTGAAATAAGGAAAACGGGATCTGAAGCATATGGAGCCTCAGGGCAACCATGATTCTCAAGAGAGGGGCCTGCAACACTGTGGCACTCCCTCAGTACTGACCCTCTGACAGTGCAGCACTCCCTCAGCACTGACCCTCCGACAGGGGGGCACTCCCTCAGTACTGACCCTCTGACAGTGCGGCACTCCCTCAGTACTGACCCTCTGACAGTGCGGCACTCCCTCAGCACTGACCCTCCGACAGTGCGGCACTCCCTCAGTACTGACCCTCTGACAGTGCGGCACTCCCTCAGCACTGACCGTCTGACAGTGCGGCACTCCCTCAGTACTGACCCTCTGACAGTGCGGCACTCCCTCAGTACTGACCCTCCGACAGTGCGGCACTCCCTCAGTACTGACCGTCTGACAGTGCGGCACTCCCTCAGCACTGACGCTCCGACAGTGCAGCACTCCCTCAGTACTGACCCTCCGACAGGGCGGCACTCCCTCAGTACTGACTCTCCGACAGTGCGGCACTCCCTCAGCACTGTCCCTCCGAAAGTGCAAAACTCACTCAGCGCTGAGATAACAAAGTGTGGGGCTGGATTAACAGGCAGGCCAAGCAGCATCCTAGGAGCACCGAATCTGACTTTTCGGGCCTCGACCCCATTATCTCTCCCTCAGCACTGACCTGACTTCTGCTGGTCCGGAATTGAATGCAATATTTGAAATGTAACCGAACAAATGTCCTGTTCTGCCCCAACGCTCTGATACTCAATGTTCTCATGAACATAGGCAAGCATACAAACACACTCTTTATCATCCTATCTTCCTGTGACTCCACTTTCAGGGAATTATGAAACTGCTCTCCAAGGTCTCTTTGTTCAGTGACATTCCCCAGGACCTTACCATTAAGTGTATAAGTCCTGTCCTAATTTTCCTTTCCAAAATGCAGTGCTTCACATTTATCTAAATTAAACTCCATCTGCTGCACCCCAGCCCCTTGGTCCGTCTAATCAAGGCCCCTTTGTACTCTGAGGTAACCTTCTTCACTGCCTATTACAACTTCAATTTTGGTGTCATCTGAAAACTTACTAACCATGCTTCCTGTATATCATTATAACTTCCAGTCTATAACTGTCCCAGTGTCAACACTGAGTTTTCAACATTTCCTTGTTCTGGTTGCAGTGAGATAATCCTTCCTCTGGAGACATTTCATACATTTGTGGCAGAAATCAGTTTTAATTGGTATTTTTGCAGTTGTGGTCCTCTCAGTATACGAGATGAGGCTGTGTTTCAGGAAGGAATCATGCTGCTGATCTCACACAAATGCGCTGTGATGTTCTCCGTAATACATCCAGGGCAGCGAGCACAACTGTAATCCTCATCACCCTGGCCACCTGCTAAAGAGACTGACCTCTCCCCTCTTGCTAACCGTTCCCCTCCATGCCCTGTCAGCATTACTTTCTCATCATTTACTGTACCAAGGCTATGTATGATTTCTGACCCAGCTCTCACACCTTCCTTCATCCCCCTCCACGGAGATCCTGTTGTTTCCAAATGAAACTCCCTCATCCATGGTGTAGGCTAGTCACTGACCTACTGAAGACATTACTGTGCCCACAGCACTGCCCGCTGTCAGAGCCATCTCTCCCAGTTTTCCCACTCTCCCACAAACATTACCCTCTCCGACTGGGCACCCCCTAACCACTGTGGAAGGTCCTCTCTGTCTTCACCAGGGCTTCCACTGTGGGTTCACCCAAACGCTCCTCACTCCATCACATTGAGTGCATTGTAAATTCACACACAACAGGAATCCTGCCCATTCCCGACACAGAGATCGTACTGGCATTAAATATACACTGCTGACACAGATCAACACAATCAGGCGATCTGTGTACCCGATCATTGATAACCAGACTTGACATGCACCCATTAACATTCAACCTTAGCCTATACCTCTAATCAGCTGAGGCACTTCCCAGTCGCAGATACAAATCAAGATGGGAACAGATGGGAGCTTTAATCTGTATCTAACCCCGTGCTGTCCCTGTCCCTGGGAGTGTTTGTTGGGGGACAGTGTAGAGGGAGCTTTAATCTGTATCTAACCCCATGCTGTCCCTGTCCCTGGGAGTGTTTGATGGGGGACAGTGTAGAGAGAGCTTTAATCTGTATCTAATCCCGTACTGTCCCTGTCCCTGGGAGTGTTTGATGGGGGACAGTGTAGAGAGAGCTTTACTCTGTATCTAACCCCGCACTGTCCCTGTCCCTGGGAGTGTTTGATGCGGGACAGTGTAGAGGGAGCTTTAATCTGTATCTAACCCTGCACTGTCCCTGTCCCTGGGAGTGTTTCATAGGGTCAGTGTAGAGGGAGCTTTACTCTGTATTTAACCCTGTGATGTCCCTGTGCTGGGAGTGTTTGATGGGGACAGTGTAGAGGGAGCTTTACTCTGTATCTAACTCTGTGCTGTCCCTGTCCTGGGAATGTTTGATGGGAGCAGCGCAGAGTGCATTACTCTTAGTTTAATAGAGTAGATGGAGTTTTCCTCTTGTAATGAGCCCATGTTTAAATTTATGAGGGTTTATTGGAACTGCATTGTTCCTGGTGTAGAAGGAACCATGTCTCTCTCTCTCTCTCTCTTTGGGTTCACTGTGAAATGTTTTAATTTTGTGTGAAAGTGTCTGAATCATTTATCGAGTTATACAGCATGTGTTGCCTCAATGTTTCTGTTCAATCTTTCATCGATGCATCACAACAGAAATTATCCTGAAATCTGCCTGGTACCAGCACCCACTCTCAATCCCACATGGTCTCCCTATTCATTCCATTTGTTTCCACATCTCTTGTTGTCAAATTGCATTTCCTCTCACTCTATCCACATTCTCAGAGCTTACGGGAATTTCAGCCTGTCATGTTTTAAACCCTCATGCATATCAGACAGTTTGTTGCTTGCTCCTTCTCTCTCTCTCTCTCTCTGACAGGTCACTGCTGTCCACCTTGGCTCTAACCCCTGAATATGCCCTGATACACTTACACTCCATTAGGGGGGCAATGTTTAACCAGCGCAGCCATATCCTGATGACATCCTCCCTGGAACAGGCCTCTCATCTCGTCTACACATGTCCTCTAACTGTGCCTCACTCCCTCGCCCTGGCTCCTTTCCTTCATCCCTTCTCTCAGTCCTTCGCTCTCTATCCTCCATCAGGCCAAAAAACACAGGAGCAGAACTCGGCCATTCAGCCCATCGTGTCTGCTCCACCATCCAAAATGATCATGGCTGATCTGATAATCCTCAACTCCACTTTCCTGCCTTATGACACTCCTCTAAACCCAATATAACTCACTCTTGTTATCTTGGCTCTCAATGCCCTCTCCCCGCTCTCTACCCCTCTCCCATTAGTGTCTATCGACCCAGCTCCCACTATCCTGCTATCTCTCTCGACTATCATCCTGGGCATGGGGCCCTTTACCCGTCCCTCCCTGGGCAATGGTGTCTGGTGTCGGGGGATAATCAGTGCCCTCAGATAAAACCTCAGTCCCATGTTTTGGGAAATTAGTTTGATGAGCCACCCTGGGCTCAAGTCAATGATGGGTTAACTGCAGAGTGTCTGAGAAACACCTGGTCGGGAGCTCGAAGGAGCAGCTGGAAAAATTCTGGATAAATTCTGAGGAGGAACAAATAGGCCATTCAGTAGGAAATCTACCATGTCTGCACACATCTGTTAGTTTGATAACATGCATCTCAATTGTACTGCATGTGAATGTGCTGTTGTTATCTTTAATATCAGGTATCTGGTATCTGGTATCAGTCTAGTCTTTGTCTCGGTGTGATCAGTGCACTCGTTTATATAACAGTCTGCAGCCTGGCTGGTGATGACATGACCCACCGTCCTAGAACACAGACAGCACACAGCATCACACAGAGGCACAGCTGGGAATGCTGCCGAAGCAGAGAGAGAGGGAGAGGTTGGGGGTGGTGGGGATAGAAAGAGAGAGGGGAGGGAGGGAAAGAGTGGGGGAGAGAGAAGGAGAGAGAGAGAGGTTTGGGGGGAGAAAGTGAGAGAGAGAGAGGTTGGGGGAGAGAGAGAAGGAGAGAAAGAGGAGGGGAAAGAGAGGGGGAGAGAAAGAGGGGGGAGAAAGAGAGAGAGAGAGAGAGGTGAAGGGAAAGAGAGAGGGAGAGAGATGGGGAGAGAAAGAATGGGGGAGAGAGACCGAGAGAAAGGTTGGGGGAGGGAGAGAGAGGGGGAGAGAAAGAGAGGCAGAGGCAGAGCGAGAGAGAAAGAGACAGGAGAGAGAGACAGAGAGAGAGAGAGAGAGAAGGAAGAAGGGGGAGAGAGACAGAGACAGACAGGGAGTGACAGAGATGGAGACAGAGGGGAGAGAGAGAGACAGAGAGAGTCACAGACGGATACAGAGAGGATAGAAAGAGGGAGACAGAGAGAGAGAGAGACAGAGCAGACAGCAACAGAGTAATGAGAGTTTGACGGAGACACTGAGAAACTCAAACTCTTAAGCCATTACAAGTTCTCGCCATAGCAATTCTGTTCTTCTTTAGGAGTGTAATCTTCTGGACTCCACAAATAAGAGACCAAGAGGCTATTCGGGCCTTCATCTCTGATATACAGGAAAGAAGGAGCTCATTCAATGTCTCTGGTCATTCAGTTAGATGATGGGCAGCCTGGATGTCAGACCCAGGGACCATCCAGAGCGGGCCCCTCCGACACACATTGATTCGAGCTCCCTTTCTGAAAGGGGTTGAAGCCAGATTTGCGCAGCCACTTGTTGTCACTTTGCCCGTTCAGTCCCTGTGACCGTTCGGGCCAGTCAAGGATCAGTGAATGGCCTCATTGTAATGTGACTGTGGAGTTAGCTGGGGCTGGGGGAGGTGGGGAGTGGTCAAAGAGTCAACCAGTTGGGAGGACTTGGCTTTGTCATCCCTCAAAAATTTAGAAAATGCTCCTGGAAATTAGTCCTGAGCTGGTAAAAATAAGCCAGGAGAAGGGACTGTTTGCTCTGGTAATAAATCCAGCAAAAAGCAGCCCACGGCAGAAACTCACCAAAGATCCTCAGGCAGCATCTTCCAAACCCATCACCACTTCCATCTGGAAGGACAAGGGCAGCAGATACATGGGAACACCACCTCCTGCAAGTTCCCCTCCGAGCCACTCACCATCCTGACTTGGAAATATATCGCCGTTCCTTCACTGTCACTGGGTCAGAATCCTGGAATTCCCTCCCTAAGGGCATTGTGGGTCAACCCACAGCACGTGGACTGCAGCGGGTCAAGAAGGCAGCTCACCCCCACATTCTCAAGGGGGCAACTAGGGATGGGCAATAAATGCTGGGCCCAGCCAGTGACGTCCACATCCCAAGAGTCATAAAAAGAGAGGGTCACCAGCATCGGATTCAGGTGAATTCATTTGAAAGGTTCCTGGCCATTCTGCCTATCCTCTGTGTGCTAGTGACCACCCTGCCCACAAACCAGCTCCCAAATTGTATCATTGCAGCCTCCAGAAACACAGAAAATAGGAGCAGGAGTTGGCCATTCAGCCCTTCAAACCTGATCTGCCATTCAACACAATCATGGCTGGTCATCCAACTCAGTGCCATGTTTCTGCTTTCTCCTCCACAACCTTTGATCACTTTAGCCCTTAGAATTGTAGCTAACCCCTTCTTGAAAACATTCAATATTTTGGCTGAAACCACTTTCTGCAGCAGAGAATTCCACAGGCTCCCCGCTCGCCAGGTTAAGACATATTCCCTCATCAAGATACCCTTTAATTCCATTCAATCCTGTTCTCCTTTCTCTGCCCTCAGCAACAGAGCGCCTCTGGGGAATGAGGTCCACATTCTCGGCCTGGTCAGTCCACCCACAGCTCACTGAGTGCCATGTGCATCATGGGGCAGAGCGAAGCTGCAACAGAGCAGTCCAGCACATGAGGAGTTAAGTGCAGAGAGGGCCGGCTGATGGCACTTTGCCGAAACAAGGGGAGCTGATTGTTCAGCAGCTTGTAATGGGGAACTGGAGCATGAAGCAGCTGAGAGCTTTAATGTGGGGAATGAGATTGTGAAAACTGTTCTGTAGCACTCACCACATCTCAGCCATCACCTGTGTGAAGTTACATTGAATCGAACATGCTTTACCGTGTTCGGACAAGTTTGGAGCTGCTGCTCAGCTCAACATCTTAAAGTGTTCTCCTCAAATCAAAATAGAATCCAAGCTGCTCAACAAGTTGGAAACGTAAACTCAGAGAGTTGTTTTGAATTAACATCACTCATGTCTCTGATTTACAAATTGTTTGGTTCATGGCACATACCACAATATTAAAAACCAAAATCTATGCCAGAGATTGTCAATGCAGTGCTGAGGGAGCGCTGCACTGTCGGAGGGTTAGTACTGAGGGAGTGCCGCACTGTCGGAGGGTTAGTACTGAGGGAGTGCCGCACTGTTGGAGGGTCAGTGCAGAGGGAGTGTGGCACTGTCGGAGGGTCAGTGCTGACGGAGTGCCGCACTGTCAGAGGGATAGTACTGAGGGAGTGCCACACTGTCAGAGGGTCAGTACTGAGGGAGTGCCGCACTGTCAGAGGGTCAGTGCTGAGGGAGCGCCGCACTATCGGAGAGTCAGTGCTGAGGGAGTGCCGCACTGTCGGAGGGTTAGTACTGAGTGAGTGCCGCACTGTCGGAGGGTCAGTACTGAGGGAGTGCCGCACTGTCGGAGGGTCAGTGCTGAGGGAGTGCCGCACTGTCAGAGAGTTAGTGCTGAGGGAGCGCTGCACTGTCGGAGGGTCAGTGCTGAGGGAGTGCCGCACTGTCGGAGGGTCAGTACTGAGGGAGTGCCACACTGTTGGAGGGTCAGTGCAGAGGGAGTGTGGCACTGTCGGAGGGTCAGTGCTGACGGAGTGCCGCACTGTCGGAGGGATAGTACTGAGGGAGTGCCACACTGTCAGAGGGTCAGTACTGAGGGAGTGCCGCACTGTCGGAGGGTCAGTGCTGAGGGAGTGCCGCACTGTCGGAGGGTTAGTGCTGAGGGAGCGCCGCACTGTCGGAGGGTCAGTACTGAGGGAGTGCCGCACTGTCGGAGGATCAGTGCTCTGGGTGTCCTGTTGTGTGGCATATGCACTGGACAATTGCAGTAAAGAATTTTTGGTACCATTCCACCAAAATAGAGAGGAATTACTTGCCGGAAAGTTTGAAGATGCTGGGATTCTTTTGTTCTGAAAAGTATAAGGTGTGTGACCTAATCAAGCTCTTTCAAATGAAATGCTGTTGATGGAATTACCATGGGTTGATTAGAACTGCGATCAGGAGCATGAATTTTCCCTAATACTCTGCCAGTCAGTATATCTATGACCAATCTCACTGCCCTGCTGTTCTTCCACTTTCTGTAATTCTCATTGTTTACAAAAATCCTACCAGTCCTGCCTTTGTGCGCCCTCAGTTACTGATGATTCATAGCACTTTGTGGCAGGGAATTCCAAGGATTCACATCTCTCTGAGTGAAGATGTTTCTCCTCATCACAACTGTCAATGATCAGTCGCCGATCCTGAAGGAGTGCCTCCCGTGTTCTCCAGCCCTCAGCATGGACCTGCTGTAATTTACAGGAGGGATGTGATAGCACTGGAGAGGGCGTAGAGGGAGATTCACAGGCTGTTGCTCGGGCTGGAGAGTTTCAGTGATGGAGAGATTGAAAAGACTGGGATTGTTTCCATTCAAGCAGAGGAGGGGACATGATTGAGATGTATAAAATAATGAGGGGCACAGGCAGAGTAAACAGGATGAAACACTGCCCCTTGGTGGAGGAATCGGTGACTGGGAGGTGTCATAGGTTTAAGGGAAGAGGCAGGTGGTTTTGAGGGGATGTGAGGAAAATCCCTTTCATCCATAGGGTGGCGGGAATCCGGAACTCATAGCCTGGCAGGGTGGGAGATATAGAGACTCTCATCACATTGAAGAAGGATTTGGATATGCACTAGCAATGTCAAGGGTATGGACCATGCACTGGGAATGGGATTAGAGAGCAGTGACTGGTGTGGAGGTGCCAGTGTTGAACTGGGGTGGACAAAGTCAGAAATCACACAACACCAGGTTATAGTCCAACTTCACTTAATGAAGGAGCAGTGCGCAGAAAGCTTGTGATTTCAAATAAACCTGTTCGACTTCAGCCTGGTGTCGTTTGGTTTTTGACTGGGACAGGAGAGATGGGCCGAAGGTGCTGTACATATCCCTGAGTCTATAAAAAGCCCTCCTGAGAAGCCATCCCAGCTCCATGTTGCTGCTCAGTGGTGAATCCTCCGAATCCACCTTGGGGATGCTGCCCCAGTCTATGTCCACCATCCCACTGCCAGGGTCATCTTCAGATGCTGCGGGTAAAGCTTCGCCCCTCATTCAAGAAGGGACCTGCTGTGAAGAGATTCAAGAAGGATTCCTCATTCTCAGTCGCAAGTTGAGTTTGTCTGTGGGTAGGTCTGCTTGAGTACGAAGGGGAATATGGAGTGTTGGTAGAGAGGATCCCTTGGGGGACTTTGGTGCCAATACTTCAGCAAATGAACATCTGTCACGTTCCTCACAGTGCCATGGCAGAGCTGTGCTAGCTAAAAGGTTAAGAGATATATATGTAAGAAATCTAAACCTTTATTTCTCATGACCCCAAGAAATGTTCCTAATTTAAAAGTGGTCTCGCTGGGTCGAGTTGATGAGAATCTGTGCATGTTACATTTCTGCAACAGCAGTACTCTGCCGTAGGACACAGCAGCCAGCTTCCAACTGGGCACACAGGGAAATCTGGTTCCCAGATAAACCTTTGAGACAAGCTGTTGTCAAAGCAAATACAATGGTCAGCATTTCCAAACGGGCAACAGCTCAGAAACTGTGGCCTCAGAGGCTGCACTGCTGAGCGAAAAAAAACACACTGGGACAAAAATAAAACAAAGAACTGTGGATGCTGGAGATCTGAAATAAGCAGAAACATATCTCTGGAGAAACTCAGCAAGTCTGGCAGTATCTGTGCTGAGTTAACATTTCAGAGTCTGATATGATGCTTCATTAGACCCTCCTGCAGTAAAAATAAGGGAAGTTAAATTCTAATCTGTACAGTTCTGTGTCCACATACACACATGTTGGAGAACTCAGAGTGTCAAGCTAACATCTTCATAACATGCAGAATGTTCTACACAAAGGGAACCACAGTGTTCACTAAATCTTTTGCTATCACTTGTGCCAGCTCAGTCACTACAGAAGGTGGTGTGCACCGCCCAGACTTTCACAGAAGCCAACCTTCCATCCATGGACTCCATTTACACGGCTCACTGCTGTGGGAAGGCGGCCAACGTCATCAAAGACCCATCACATCCCGGTAATGATCTCCTACAGCCTCTTCTGTCAGGCAGAAGGACTGAAGCGTGAATATGTGCACCAGCAGATTCAGGAACAGCTTCTTCCCTGCTGTTATGAGACTGATGAATGGATCTCTCAAGCTTCAAATAATGTTGATCTCGATTTTGTGCACCTCCTGTGCAGTAGCAGTCCTGTATGCCTCGCTGTGTCTAAACTCCCTATGATCTGTATGTCCTGTTTGCTTCGATCTGCCTGTACTGCTCACAAAACAAAACTTTTTCACTGTACCAAGGCACATATGCCAGCAATAAATCAAATCAAGCTGCTCCTTCATTTCCCCAGTTCCTCTTTCTGTCATTTCCAGGACGCTGTGGGTTTCCTTCATCATATTGGACTCTTCCCCAACCCCTCACTGCCCAGTTCTCCCCACCCCCTCACTGCCCAGCTCTCCCAAACCCCTCACTGCCCAGCTCTCCCCACCCCCTCACTGCCCAGCTCTCCCCACCCCCTCACTGCCCAGCTCTCCCCACCCCCTCACTGCCCAGTTCTCCCCAACCCCTCACTGCCCAGTTCTCCCCATCCCCTCACTGCCCAGCTCTCCCCAACCCCTCACTGCCCAGCTCTCCCCACCCCCTCACTGCCCAGCTCTCCCCACCCCCTCACTGCCCAGTTCTCCCCAACCCCTCACTGCCCAGTTCTCCCCATCCCCTCACTGCCCAGCTCTCCCCAACCCCTCACTGCCCAACTCTTCCCCAACCCCTCACTGCCCAGCTCTCCCCAACCACTCACTGCCCAGCTCTCCCCAATCCCTCACTGCCCAGCTCTCCCCAACCCCTCACTGCCCAGCTCTCCCCATCCCCTCACTGCCCAGTTCTCCCCAACCCCTCACTGCCCAGCTCTCCCCATCCCCTCACTGCCCAGCTCTCCCCAACACCTCACTGCCCAGCTCTCCCCAACCACTCACTGCCCAGCTCTCCCCAACCCCTCACTGCCCAGCTCTCCCCATCCCCTCACTGCCCAGCTCTCCCCAACCCCTCACTGCCCAGCTCTCCCCAACCACTCACTGCCCAGCTCTCCCCAACCCCTCACTGCCCAGCTCTCCCCAACCCCTCACTGCCCAGCTCTCCCCATCCCCTCACTGCCCAGTTCTCCCCAATCCCTCACTGCCCAGCTCTCCCCATCCCCTCACTGCCCAGCTCTCCCCAACCCCTCACTGCCCAGTTCTCCCCACCCCCTCACTGCCCAGCTCTCCCCACCCCCTCACTGCCTAGCTCTCCCCACCCCTCACTGCCCAGTCCTTCAGATAGAGGTCAGATTTCTTTTCCCTTCTATTTGTTAACAGGATAAGAACATCACTGACCAGACCGCATTTATTGCCCCATCCCTAATTGCCCAGAGGGCAGTTTCCTTCCCGAAAGGACAATAATGAATCAGAGTGGTTTTTCCCAACAATTGACAATGGATTAATGATCATCTTTAGGATCTTAATTCCAAACATTTAGTGAATTCAAATTTCACCATCTGCTGGGGCGGGATTTGAACGCGGGCCCCTGGGATGTTATCTGGGTCTCTGGACTAACAGTCCAGCTAAAATGCCATTAGCCCACCACCTTCTCTCAAAGTTAGATCATGGTGTTTATTTGAGGAGAGAGGGAATGGCTCTTTATTTAAAGGCAAATTGCTGACAAGATAATTTATCTGGAATCTCCCTACGTGGACCGCATTGCTGAAACAGTTTATCCAGTTTTACAAGTTGGTGTTGTTTTAGTTTACAAGCATAAGAAATGGGAGGAGGGATGGACCATTTGGTGAATCAAGTTTGCACATTCTCCATATCCTTAAATCCCTGTGGAATGTCTATCCCGGAGTGTCAGAAGGCTCCTCCGCTCCTGAAGACAGAATCCTCCAGAGATTTCCATCCCTCTGACTGAAGGATTGCTCCCAGCACTCAGCTCCATGGAGCTATGCCCTGATTGGGAGACTCAGACTCACCCTGTTTTCAAATCACCCAAGTGAGTGAAAACTAACACAGCACCAATCCAATCCACCCTGTATTACTTCCTCTAGCTTTCAGTCAGATCACCTCTCGCTCTTTGAAACTGAGAGAGCCTGCTTGAATTAATCTCAGAGCTTAACCCACGGATTGCTTGATGGATTCGATGTAAGGCCAACCTTCTGTGCATTGACACCAAAGTAATACTGATCACGGGTTTGGTTGTTACCACTGATAGAGACTCTGTTGTAAACTAGACGAAGCACAGAGAACAGTACAGCACAGGAACAGGCCATTCAGCCCACCAAGACTGTGCTAGCACATGATGCCTTTATAAACTAAAAACCTTTGATCTCTACGCTGTTTGTATCCCTTAATCACCTGCTTATTCCTGGATCTATCATAAGCCTCTTAAGACATTGTTGTTGAGTCTGCCTCCTCCACATTCCAGTCACTTACCACTCTCGATGTAAAAAAACCTGCCCCTCACATCTCCTTTACATTTACCCTCTTTTGCCTTCAATCTATGCCGGGGAGTAATTGACATTTCTCTCCTGGGAGAAAGATTCTGGCTCTCCATTCTATCCCGGTGCGTCTTATCATTTTGTAAACCTCTTCCAGGCACCATCTCATCCTTTGACGTTCGAATGAAAACAAATCAAGTGTGTCCAATCTCTCCGCATAGCTAATAGCCTCCAAACCAGTCTGTATCCCAGTAAACAGTTTGCGTATGTTCTCCAAGGCAGTATGAGCTGCCGATGCTGGAGAATCTGAGATAACACGGCATGGAGCTGGAGGAACACAGCAGGCCAAGCAGCATCAGAGGAGCCGGAAGGCTGACGTTTCAGGCCGAGACCCTTCTTCAGAAATGGGGGAGGGGAAGGGTGTTCTGAAATAAATAGGGAGAGAGGGGGAGGCAGACAGAGGAGAAGATAGGTGGAGAGGTGACAGACAGATCAAAGAGGCCGGGATAAGACCAGTAAAGGTGAGTGTAGGTGGGGAGGTAGGGAGGGGATAGGTCAGTTCAGGGAGAATGGACTGGTCAAGGAGGCGGGATGAGGTTAGTAGGTAGGAGATGGATATGGGGCTTGAGGTGGGAGGAGGGGATAGGTGGGAGGAAGGACAGGTTAGGGAGGTACGGACAAGCTGGGCTGGTTTGGGATGCTGTGGGGGAGGGGAGATTCTGAAACTTGTGAAGTCCGCTGACGCCAATGCCACTCCACCCACCATCGACGCAACTTCACCCACTGCTTCCACAAACAGCAACCCCAGAGGAGACAGTGGCACTCAGCCCTGCCGAGTCTTTTCCATCCCCCCTAGTCCTCCCCCGACTGAGGACGAATGGTCAGTCCTCAGTAACGGGCTCACCTTTATCCCCCTCCACCCACACATCAACGAATACCAGTCATGTTTGAGTAGTTTTTCCACCGCCTTCGCCTCCACGCTTACTTCTTTAACCATGAGCCTAACCCTCCCTCTACTGATGCCTTCTCCCATCTCCAACACAAGTCCTCCTCCTGGACACCATCCCCAGGCCTCCGACCCTCCCTTGACCTCTTCATCTCCAACTGCCATTGAGACAGTAACCGCCTCAACCTCTCCACCCCTCTCACCCACTCCAACCTCTCCCCCGCAGAACGGGCAGCCCTCCGCTCCCTCCGCTCCAACCCCAACCTCACCATCAAACCCGCAGACAAGGGTGGCGCAGTGGTAGTATGGCGCACTGACCTCTACATCGCCGAGGCCAAACGCCAACTGACCGACACCTCCTTCTTCCGCCCCCTTGATCATGACTCCAACCCCATCAACCAAACCATCATCTCCCAAACCATCCATGACCTCATCACTTCAGGCGACCTCCCACCCACAGCCTCCAACCTCATTGTTCCCCAACCCCGCACGGCCCGTTTCTATATCCTTCCCAAAATCCACAAACCCGCCTGCCCTGCCGATCCATTGTCTCTGCTTGCTCCTGCCCCCACAAACTCATCTCCACCTATCTGGACTCCATTTTCTCCCCCTTGGTCCAGGAACTCCCTACCTACATCTGTGACACCACCCACGCCCTCCACCTCCTCCAGAACTTCCAATTCCCCAGTCCCCAACACCTCATTTTTACTATAAATGTCCAGTCCCTATACACCCACATTCCCCATGCAGATGGCCTCAAGGCCCTCCATTTCTTCCTGTCCCGCAGGCCTGACCAGTGCTCCCCCCACCAACGCCCTCATCCGCCTAGCCAAACTCGTCCTCACCCTCAACAACTTCTCTTTCGATTCCTCCCACTTCCTACAGATAAAGCGGGTGGCCATGGGTGCTCTTTGTAGGTTACGTGGAACAGTCCCTCTTCCGTACCTACACTGGCCTTAAACCCCACCCCTTCCTCCGTTACATTGATGACTGTATCAGCGCCACCTCTTGCTCCCAACAGGAGCTCGAACAGTTCATCCACTTCACCAACACCTTCCACCCCAACCTCAAGTTCACCTGGACCATCTCTGATACCTCTCTCTTCTTCCTGGATCTCTCTGTCTCCATCTCCAGCAACCACCTTGAAACCGATATCCATTCCAAGCCCACCAACTCCCACAGCTACCTGGAATACACTTCCTCCTGCCCACCTTCCTGCAAAAATTCCATCCCCTATTCCCAATTCCTTTGCCTCCGCCGCCTCTGCTCTCAGGGCGAGGCATTCCACTCCCGTGCATCTCAGGTGTCCTCGTTTTTCAAGGGCCAGAACTCCCCCCACCCCGCAGTGGTCGATAACGCCCTTGACAGTGTCGCCCGCATTTCCCGCAACTCACCCCTCACACCTCGTCCCTGCAATCACAACCAAAAGAAAATCCCCCTCATCCTCACGTACCACCCCACCAACTTCTGGATCCAATGCATCACCCTCCGACACTCCCGCCATCTACAATCTGACCCCACCACCAAAGACATTTTTCCCACCCGACCCTTATCTGCTTTCCGGAGAGACACTCTCTCCGTGACTTCCTTGTCCGCTCCACACTCCCCTCCAACCCCACCACACCTGGCACCTTCCCCTGCAACCACAGGAAGTGCTACACTTGCCCCCACACCTCCTCCCTCACCTCCATCCCAGGCCCCAAGATGACTTTCCACAACAAGCAGATGTTCACCTGCACATCCGCCAATGTGGTATACTGTATCCGCTGTACATGGTGTGGCTTCCTCTACATTGGGGAAACCAAGCGGAGGCTTGGGGACGGCTTTGCAGAACACCTACGCTCGGTTCGCCATAAACAACTGCACCTCCCAGTCGCAAACCATTTCAACTCCCCCTCCCATTCCTTAGAAGACATGCCCATCATGGGCTTCCTGCAGTGCCACAATGATGCCACCCGAAGGTTGCAGGAACAGCAACTCATATTCCGCCTGGGAACCCTGCAGCCCAATGGTATCAATGTGGATTTCACAAGCTTCAAAATCTCCCCTCCCACTACCGCATCCCAAAACCAGCCCAGCTTGTCCCTGCCTCCCTAACCTGTTCTTCCTCCCACCTATCCTCTCCTCCCACCTCAAGCCCCACCCTCATTTCCTACCTACTAACCTCATCCTGGCCCCTTGACCTGTCCGTCCTCCCTGGACTGACCTATCTCTTCCCTACCTCCCCACCTACACTTACCTCTACAGGCTCCATCCTCACCTCTTTGACCGGTCTGTCTCCTCTCCACCTATCTTCTCCTCTAACCATCTTCTATCTGCCTCCCCCCTCTCCCTATCTATTTCAGTATCCCCTTCCCCTCCCCCATTTCTGAATAAGTGTCTCAGCCCGAAACGCCAGCTTTCCTGCTCCTCTGATACTGCTTGGCCTGCCATGTTCATCCAGCTCCACGCCTTGTTATCTCAGATTCTCCAGCATCTGCAGTTCCTACTATCTCCTCGAGACAGCTGTAACATGACTTGCAAATGTTTACACTCTATGCCCTAACAGACAAAGGCAAGCATACCATATGCTTTCCTGACCACCTTATCCACTTGTGTTGACAATTTCAGGGAAATGTAGACCTGGACACCCAGATCCTTCTGTCTGTTAGTGCTGCGAAGAGTTCAGTCATTTACTGCATACGTCCATCATGGATTAGACCTTCAAAAATGCATCACCTCGCATTTGTCCAGATCAAACTCCTGCCATTTCTCTGCCCAAGTCTCCAGCCTATGTATATCCTGCTGGATCCTCTGGTAATCCTCCTAACTATCTGCAGCTCCCTTAGTCTTTGTGTTGTCCGCAAACTTACTAATCTGACCACCCACATTCTCCTCCAAATCATTTATACACATTACAAACAACAGGTGTCTCAGCACTGGTCCATGTGGAACACCACCGCTCACAGACCCCCAGCCACAACATCACCCTTCCACTGCTACTCTCTGCCTTCTGTAACTAAGTCAGTTCTGTGTCCATCCAACTAGCTCACTGTGGATCCCATGTGACTTCACCTTCTGCCATGAGGGGCCTTGTCAAAGGCCTTGCTCAGGCCCATATCGACAACACCCACTGCCCTGCCCTCATGCATCATCTTTGTCACTCCCTCAAAAAATTCAATCAAGTTTGTGAGACACGACCTTCCCCAAACAAAGCCATGCGGCCTATCGCTAATAAGTCCATATTTTTTCAAATGTGATTAAATATATCCCTAAAAAAATTCTCCAATGATTTCCCTATCAACGACATCAGGCTCACTGGCCAATAATTTCCTGGATTATCCCTGTCACCCTTCTTAAACAAAAGGACAATTTTGTCTATTTCCCAATTGTCTGGGACCACGGGTGTTTCATAAGGGCCCCAGCAATTTCCTCACTTACCTCCCTCAGCGTTCCCGGGTAGATAGATCCCTTTATGTCCTGGGATTTGTCTACTTTAATGCCTTCCAAAACACCCAACACCTTTTTTTTGATACTGACATGCCATGGAATATTGACGTACCCCATCCAAAACTCACTATCCACCATATTCTTCTCCTTTGGGAATGTTAAGTTTTCAACAAAGACCTCACCCACTTCTTCCAGCTCCACGCATAAATTCCCTCTTTTTTCTTGCATGGCCCTAGCCTTTTCCTAGCTACTCTCTTGCTCCTTATATATGTATAAGGATTTTCATTAATCCTGTTTGCCAAAGATGTTTCATGGCCCCTTCAGCCCTCCTACTTCCTTGTTTCAGTTCTTTTCCTGCTATGCGGGTTTACCCTCAAACAGATATCTCCAATCTACATTCCCCAGTTTCTGTCTAATATTGTGGGAGCTAGCCTTCCCCTAAATTAGTACATTCACCTCAGGACTACTTTTATCCATAAGAAATTTAAAACTTACACAATTATGGTCACTATTCCTGAAATGCTCCCCCACTGAAACTTTGATCATCTGGCCAGGCGCATCTCCCAAAACCAGGTCCCTTCCCTCATGGAACTATTTACATATTGGTTCAAAAAACAATACCCTGGACTTACCGAACAAATTCTACCCCCATCCAAGTCCCAGGTAGCTTACGGTAGCCCCAGTCAATACAGGAAAAGTTAAAATCCTGCTGTTTTCACATTTTAGAATTTGAAATCCCTACAGTGTGGAAACAGGCCCTTCAGCGCAACAAGTCCACTCCGTACCTCAGAGCATCCCACCCAGACCCATCCCCCTATAACCCACCTAATCTACATATTCCTGAACACTATGGGCAATTTCCCATGGCCAATCCGCCCTAACCTGCACATCTTTAGACTGTGGGAGGAAACCTGAGCACCCGGAGGAATCCCACGCAGACACGGGGAGAATGTGCAAACTCCACACAGACAGTCGCCCGAGGCTGGAATTGAACCCGGGTCCCTGGCGCTGTGAGGCTGCAGTGTTAACCACTGAGCCACCGTGTTGCCTTGTAATCTGCCCACATATCTGCTCCTCTGTCACCCTCTGCCATACCTTCACTGTCACTGAGTCAAAATCCTGAAATTCCCTCCCTGAGGGCATTGTGGATCAATCCACAGCACGTGGTCTATTTAAAATGGGAGGAAGGCAAAATATGTGTAACTGTACGACAATCAGCCTAACATCTATTGTTGAAAACGTATTGGAATCAATTATTAAGGAATTAATAGCAGAACATTTGAAAAATCAATATCTAATCAAGCAGAGTCAGCAAGGCTTCATGAAAGGGAAATTGTGTCAAACTAATTTACTGGAGTTTGTTGAGGAAGCCTCAACCTGAGTGGATAGAGGGGATCCAGTCGATGTGTTCTATTTGGACTTCCAGAAGGTTTTCGACAAAGTACCTCACAAAAGGATAAGTCATAAGATAAGAGCTGCAATGTGGGAAGTAGTTTATTGGCGTGGACAGAAAATCAGCTCAGGGGCAGGAAGCAGTGAGAATAAGGGGTTCTTTCTCAGGTTGGCAACTTGTGGTCATTGGAGCTCCACAGGGATCAGTGCTGGGACTGCAACTGTTTCCAACACATACAGATGTCTCGGAGGAACACCCACATTTGCAAACAGCACAGAAATACGAAAGGGAAATTGCTAAAGGGTAGAAACACAGAAATGTAGAAATCAGCTGCAGGAGTAGGCCATTCAGCACATCAAGTCTGCACCACCATTCAATATGATCGTGGCGATCATGCAATTTCAGTACCCTACTCCTGCCCTCTCCCCATCCTCCGATTCCATTAGTCGCAAGGGTCACATCCAACTCCCTCGTCAATATATCTAACAAACTAGCCCCAACAGCTTCCTGTAGGAAAGAATTAATCTTCTCTTTAACCAGTAACGCTTCCCCACCTCCCTTTCTCTTTGAAAATTGAATACCTGGGACAGTGAGTTCCCATCCTTGGTCACCCTGGAGACAGGTCCCTGTGGTCCCAATTATATCATTATCCATTAATGACTGTTTGTGCAGTTAATTCACCCACTTTATTACAAATGTTTCTCGCATTGAGATACAGGGTCTTCAGGCTCATTTTTTTGACATTTATTGCAGTGTTAGAATCATAACCAGTTTACAGCGAGATGTTGATAGCGATACATAACTGGGAAAATAGTTGGTAAATGGAGTATAATGTGGGAAATATGAAGCTGTTCATTTTGGAACGTGGACAAAAAGAACAAGAGAAGAACTACAGAAAGCTGCAACACAAAGGGATGTGGTGGGGGCGGGGTGCCTTACAGAAACACAGAAAGCTCACACACAGAAGGCAGTAGGTAATTAGGAAGGCTCATGGAATGTTAGCCCCTTATTCCAAGGGGGTTGGAGCATTATTGGAGGGAAATCTTACTGAAACTGGACAAGGTGCTGGGGAGAGCACATCTGGGATACTGTGAGCAGTTTTGGCCCGTTATCTAAGGAAAAGGAGGCAGTTCAGAGAAGGTTCACTGGGATGATCCCTGGTGTGGGAGGGTTTGTCTTATGAGCAGAGGTTAAACAGGTTGGGATTCTACTCACTGGAGCTTAAAAGAATGGGAGATAATCTCATTGAAATCCGATGGACTTTTAAGGGGCTCGACCAGGTCAATGCTGAGAGGAAAATGCAAAGAAGCAGATGTGAGAAACGTCAGGTCAGCCATGATCCTACTGAATGGCACAGGAGGTTTGAGAGGCTGAATGGCCTGCTCCTGTTTCTGTTTCTTGTAGACTTGAGGACTGATGTGGTTCAAGAAGGCAGTTTACCACGACCTTCTCCAGGACAACTAGGGACGGGCAATAAATGCTGGTCCGAGCCAGTGACACTGAATAAAGGAAAAGCTGAGCAATCACTACGTTTCATTCAGAAAACGACCCAGTTTTTCCTACTCTTTTTATCTGGTCTGCTAACCATTCCTCTACCTATGTCAGTACATCACAGCCAATCCCAGGCACTTTAATTTTACATACTAGTTTATAATGTCTCTCATAGATTTGTCAAGTATGACTTCCGTCTCATAAATTCATGCTGATTCTGTCCAAACCTGTCACTGTTTTAAGCTGCTCAGCTATCGTATCATTTACACTAGATCCATCATTTGCCACTGACAGCACGCTGATATATATATCTACAATTTCCTGTCTTCTTGTCACCCCTTTTATTGAATGGTTGGGATTCATGCTCTACCCTCCAATTCCCAGGAACTGTTCCAGAGTCTATAGAATCTTGACAAGCAGATTATCAGGCCTCCTATCCTCTCAATTTCCTTCCGTTTTTCCCTCTGATAAACCCCATATTCTCTAATATTTCAGGAATATTATTTGTTTTTCCCTTTGGGAGCACAGCCCAAAGCTTGTGTTTAGTTAGTTAGCCACCTCATCGTTCCCCATTACAGCCTCCGCTGTTTCTGACTGTCAGGGGCCTATAACCGTCTCCACACTTCTCTCGCTCTCTATTTTGCCTTTCTCAATCCTCCTTTTGTGTAATTCTCAGCTGCTCCCAATGCTCACACCTGATTTTATTCTATGACCCATTTGTACACCCCTTCTTCAGATCTAATACAATCTGTAGTTTCCCCTACAAACCTTGGTTTGCCACCTTTCCCACTAACCCTTTATACCTGACAGGACTGAACATTTGTTGTGGATCACCGGTGAGTTCTATGAATGTTTGCCTCTTCCTTTCCACTGTCATCCCTTTAAGTAATGCCCCCACCGCACCCCGCCCCCCTCAATCTATCATATCAACTTGCACTCTTGGGCTTGTACTTTCCTTAATTTGAACTCAGTCTCAGAACCAACTACCTCACTCTCTATCTCGATGAGGAATTCTATGACATTATGATAAAACAAATAACTGGGAATGATGCCGATCTGAAATAAACACAAACACAGAGAACACTGGAGAAACTCAGCAGGTCTGGCAGCATCTGTGGAGAGAAAGCAGGGTTAACATTCTGAGATAACAAAGTGTGAGGCTGGATGAACACAGCAGGCCAAGCAGCGTCTCAGGAGCACAAAAGCTGACGTTTCGGGCCCAGACCCGTCATGAGCCCAGCCTTATGAAACCCAGCACTGTACACTACACTAAATGGGGGTCTCTCCAGGACCCTAGGTAGGTGAAGACTAACATCCCGACTCAAATATTCAAATTGCTTTGGGATAAATGACAACATTTTATTGGCTTTAGTCAATTGCTGCTTACTAGCCTGGTTTGGTTCGATAGAGGCTTTCAAACTCACGAGCAGGCTGGGTACAGCAGACAGGGAGAAGCTGTTCCCACTTGGAAAAGGGACAGGAACAAGGCAGTACAGGGTTAAAATCATGTGCAGATAAAGCGACAGGTGAGGTGAGAAAAAACTTGGTCTCACTTCAAGCAGGTAGGGTGTGGTATGCACCGCCTGGAAATGTTGTGGTGATGGGTAGGGAGGGGGATGTGGGAGGGGGCACAGAATCATTCCAGTGGTGAAGGACGCCATTCAGCCCATCTTGCCTGCATTGCTTTGATTACCTAGCACCAATCTTTTCCCCACAGTCCTGAACACTATTTCCATCCAAATAGTCATTCAATGCTGGTTTGAGTGGCTCAATTGAACCCAAAAGCATTCAATAGTAAAAGATTTTCTTAATGATAAAAACTGCGAGCACATTATTTTTCCTGAATCGGGATGAACTTGGCAATTCCATAGTTTAATCAGATTGGCAACAACTCCAGGAACAATGTGGCTTAATTTCCAATTCATTATCACAGGAAGTCCAAACATATTCCATTTCTCATGAGTCTGTCAATTCACTTAACTGATCAAAATCTCACCGTAACATCAGAGGATCACAGAATCCCTGTGTGCAGTCAGCTCATCGAGTCCTCACTGACCCTCCGAAGATAATTCCACCCAGACCAAAGCCCTCCCAACCTTATTGCTTGGTTATGAGGAATTATTCCTTAGGATTATTTCTTGTAACCCAGCAATTCCTACACATAGTCCACCAAGCTTACACATCCCTGAGAACTATGGAACAAGGCCAAACCACCGAACATGCATACCTTCGGGCTGTGGGAGGAAGCCCACGCATACAGAGGGGGAATCGAACCAGGGACCCTGGAGCTGTAAGGCAGCTGCTACAAACAGCGAGCCACTGTGCCGCCAGCAGCCTTGCATTCCCTTCACAATTCAACTTCCAAACTGTTTTTGTGTCATCAGAAAGCTTAGCAACCACATGTTCATCCCTTGCAGCAAGTCATTGATATAAGCTGTGTGAGGGAAAGGGTTAGAGATAAGTCAGCCGAAATCACTCCATGGCACACCAGATATGACATCACGCCAACCTGACAGCAAACCGCTTACACCCACTCCTTGCCTCTGGATGGCCTGCCAATCTGCTCTCCATGCCAATATTCTATCCCCAACACCATGAGCTTCTCATTTCCTCAATAATCTTTACCAGGGCACTTCATCAAACACCTTCTGGAAATCTAAATATAATACTTCCATCAGATCCCCCTGATCCACAGCAGGGGTTAGCTGCTCAAAGAAGTCCAACAGATTGGTCAAACATAATGCCTGTTTCACAAAGCTGTGAGATGGAAGCGGAGGTGTGGAGTACTTTTTAAGGTGGAGGGAGAGAGGTTTTTGTTCAGCAAGGGGTTAAAAGATGACCGGGGGTGGGTGACATGCAGAGTAATCGGACCAGCCGTGGTCTCGCTGATGGTGGAGGGTGCTGAAGGGGGCGAAGGTTTGACACCGAGTCAGCAGCAAACCCAGCTAAAGCCTGTCACTGTGTGTCACACAAGGCGAGATTTGGCAAAAGAGGGACAATCAACTCAATGAGGAAGCTTCTGGAACAAGCAACTGAGAGGAGCACAGGAACCGAAACAGGAGGAAAGACGTAGGGGACACCATCCAGACGTACCCGGCAGGGACATGAAAGTATGCCTAGCAGTGCTGGGATGATGAATACCAAGCCTACGCAGGAGCTCAGAATTAGAGACGCGCCTCAGGGGTTTGTGGGAAGCTGGAGGTGATACAATCAAGGAAGAGCAACCAGGATGTAGAGTCACCATGACAGAGCACTTCAACACTAACACCCCTCAAACAAGAGAATGAAAAGAGAGCCTCGAGCCAGTCAATGTAATTCAATCTGAGACACACTGACCCTCACTGGGGTACACTCGCACACACACTGACTCTCACTGGGTACAGTCCCACACACACTGACTCTCACTGGGGTACAGTCCCACATACACTGACTCTCACTGGGGTACAGTCCCACACACACTGACACTCGCTGGGGTACAATCCCACACACACTGACTCTCACTGGGGTACAGTCCCACACACACTGACTCTCACTGGGATACAGTCCCACACACACTGACTCTTACTGGGGTACACTCCCACACACACTGACTCTCACTGGGGTACAGTCCCACACACACTGACTCTCACTGGGGTACACTCCCACACACACTGACTCTCACTGGGGTACAGTCCCACACACACTGACTCTCACTGGGGTACAGTCCCACACACACTGACTCTCACTGGGGTACAGTCCCACACACACTGACTCTCACTGGGGTACAGTCCCACGCACACTGACTCTCACTGGGGTACACTCCCACACACACTGACTCTCTCTGGGGTACAGTCCCACACACACTGACACTCACTGGGATACAGTCCCACACACACTGACTCTCACTGGGGTACAGTCCCACACACACTGACTCTCACTGGGGTACAGTCCCACACACACTGACACTCACTGGAGTACAGTCCCACACACACTGACTCTCACTGGGGTATAGTCCCACACACACTGACTCTCACTGGGGTACAGTCCCACACACACTGACACTCACTGGAGTACAGTCCCACACACACTGACTCTCACTGGGGTACACTCCCACACACACTGACTCTCACTGGGGTACAGTCCCACACACACTGACTCTCACTGGAGTACAGTCCCACACACACTGACTCTCACTGGGGTACACTCCCACACACACTGACTCTCACTGGGGTACAGTCCCACACACACTGACTCTCACTGGGGTACACTCCCACACACACTGACTCTCACTGGGGTACAGTCCCACACACACTGACTCTCACTGGGGTACACTCCCACACACACTGACTCTCACTGGGGTACACTCCCACACACACTGACTCTCACTGGGGTACAGTCCCACACACACTGACTCTCACTGGGGTACACTCCCACACACACTGACTCTCACTGGGGTACAGTCCCACACACACTGACTCTCACTGGGGTACACTCCCACACACACTGACTCTCTCTGGGGTACAGTCCCACACACACTGACACTCACTGGGATACAGTCCCACACACACTGACTCTCACTGGGGTACAGTCCCACACACACTGACTCTCACTGGGGTACAGTCCCACACACACTGACTCTCACTGGGATACACTCCCACACACACTGACTCTTACTGGGGTACAGTCCCACACACACTGGCTCTCACTGGGGTACAGTCCCACACACACTGACACTCACTGGAGTACAGTCCCACACACACTGACTCTCACTGGGGTATAGTCCCACACACACTGACTCTCACTGGGGTACAGTCCCACACACACTGACTCTCACTGGGGTACACTCCCACACACACTGACTCTCACTGGGGTACAGTCCCACACACACTGACTCTCACTGGGGTACAGTCCCACACACACTGGCTCTCACTGGGGTACAGTCCCACACACACTGACTCTCACTGGGATACAGTCCCACACACACTGACTCTCACTGGGGTACAGTCCCACACACACTGACTCTCACTGGAGTACAGTCCCACACACACTGACTCTCACTGGGGTACAGTCCCACACACACTGACTCTCACTGGGGTACACTCCCACACACACTGACTCTCACTGGAGTACAGTCCCACACACACTGACTCTCACTGGGGTACACTCCCACACACACTGACTCTCTCTGGGATACAGTCCCACACACACTGACTCTCATTGGGGTACAGTCCCACACACACTGACTCTCACTGGGGTACCGTCCCACACACATTGACTCTCACTGGGGTACAGTCCCACACACACTGACTCTCACTGGGGTACAGTCCCACATACACTGACTCTCACTGGGGTACACTCCCACACACACTGACTCTCACTGGGGTACAGTCCCACACACACTGACTCTCACTGGGGTACACTCCCACACACACTGACACTCACTGGAGTACAGTCCCACACACACTGACTCTCACTGGGGTACAGTCCCACACACATTGACTCTCATTGGGATACAGTCCCACACACACTGACTCTCACTGGGGTACAGTCCCACATACACTGACTCTCACTGGGGTACACTCCCACACACACTGACTCTCACTGGGGTACAGTCCCACACACACTGACTCTCACTGGGGTACACTCCCACACACACTGACTGTCACTGATCCTCCTTTGGACACTGGTTCTCTCTGGGATTCCCGATTACACTCCTTGTCAGTGAGATCATTCCGGATCTTTGCCTCTTTCCCTGCCCCTACCTCTTTTCCATTTCTGGTGAAGAAAAGGCTGGCACTCTCTTGGTTTTGCTGTCCATCTGTGTCCTCTCTCGATCCACAGCCAATCCTGTCCCCAGTGTGACATTTGTCAGAGACTTGCTGTGTGACTCCATGTCCAATGTACAACCTGCAACACAGACAGGACTCTCAATAAGCCTGCACCTACCTCTCCTATTGTTCAGCCCACTCTGTGGCACCTGCGACCCCTCTACTCTCTCTCTCAACACATAACAAATGTTGTCTTTTAATTTCTGGAGACTCTGTGACAATGTCAGGATGTCCCAATACATGTTACACCTCATGGTGAACCATTTGAAACTGCTCCTGTTGTTTTTGAACACCTAGCAGTCACTTCTAGCTTGAACATGATACAGGAGACAGCAGTTGCAAGTGGTCACTTGGGCAATGGCTTGGCAGCCCCTGCCCACCCCTGTTGACCACTGCTGTCCATCTGTTTCATTGGCAGCTTGGAGCTGAGTCTCTGCTCCATCAGTGGATTGAATCCATTACTTAGAGTCTCCTGCTTTCTGCCTTCCTCTCATTCAGAAGGATGGAGTTACATTCGCTATTTTCCCATCCGTCGGAACCTTTCCCAAATCACATCAGCTTCACAAAATAAACAGGATTAGCACATCAGAGACAGCAAGAACTGCAGAGGCTGGAATCAGAGACAACACAGTGTGGAGCTGGAGGAACACAGCAGGGCAGGCAGCATCGTGCTAAGGCAGCATTTATTGCCCATCCCTAATTACCCAGAGGGCAGTTAAGACTCAATCACATTGCTGTGGGTCTGGAGTCACATGCATCTTGAGCTACCTCCTGTCTCTGCACAATATTGGCCTTTTCTTTGAGTTTGATAGAATCTTTGACTTTCTTATTTAACCATGAACAGCAGGTCTGACTATTAGCATTTTTCTCATTTATTGATGTGTATCTGTTCTGAGCTTTCAGGAAAATTCCTGAAACGTTTGTCACTCTATCTCTATGGACTTGGTCCTTAACCTACATTGCCAATTGACTTTCTCTAGCTCTGCTTTCATAATGGCCCTTGTTTAAATTCAAAACAGCAGTCTTGGACCCATCGTTCTCTCCCTCAAACTGTATACAAAAATTCAACCATTTATGGTCACCGCTACCCAGAGACATTTACATGACAAAGTCAATGATTAATTCCTATTGCATTTCTCAAAAACAGGACTAGGCATAGAAGTAAATTCCAGCTCTGATGAAGACTCATCTAGACTCAAAACGTTTGCTTGCTCTCTCACCGTGGATGCTGCCTGACCTGCTGTCATCTCCAGGTCTCCCACTGGCAGTGCCACAACATGGTAGTCTCAGAATTATCCTGAAAATATTCAGTGAAGTTCCCATCTACATTACATTTCCCACCTGAGTTTTCCAGGCTCGCTGTAGGCTAAAATCCCCCTTGATAATTGCGGTGCCTTTTTGACAAGCTCCAATTATTTCATCTTTGCTATCCCTTCCCACCAGATGGTTAATGTTAGGCTGCCTGTTACAACACCCACAACTGACCTCCTGCCTTTATTATTCCCAGACTGCTTCTATATCCTGCTTCCCGGAATTAAGGTCATCCCTCTCTATTGTGCTCATGTCAACCTTTAATTAACAGAGCCTCTCCTCCACCCTTTGTTCGCCTTCTGAAATGTCAATATTCAGGTCTCAATATAAATCATCCTGTAGTCTTATCTCAGTTACAGCCACTCGATCATACTAGGTTATCACAACCATTCACCTGTTTTGTTCAAAATGCTTTGTGTGTTGAAGTTTTTATCCTTACATTGCTTTTGTAACTTCAAATCTTGTCTGTTCATTGCTATTAATTGGTCCCTTCCTGTTATCACCTGTACTTAATGTCCCACTTTAATTCCTTCCCCAGTTGAATTCTTGCCTATTGGTTGATTCGACACAATTTCCAAAATTTGGGCCCTTGCCCCTACTGTTTAGTTTAAAAGCTGCTCTAACTCCCTGGTTATGAGATTTGCTTGAACGCCAGCCCCAGTTGGTTCCAATGAAGGGTCACTGGACCTGAAATATTCACTGCTTTATCTCTGTAGATGCTCCCAGACCTGCTGAACTTTTCCAGCAATGTCTGTTTTTGATTCAGGTGGAGGTGGGACAGGTGAGGACCAGCTATTTCTTTTCCACAGTAAGTGACAATGTCTGGGAACTCAGTGCGCATAAGGAAGGCGTAAATGGACAGAGATACAATGAGGAATTTCCAGAGATCATTGGGTTGGATTTGAGGGTAGTAAACAAGCAGGGATTGAGTGGTGGAATGGGGCTGACAAATGGCCTCTTTCTGTGCAGTTAGAACTCATAATTGCAACAGTGACTACACTTCACAAATATTTTATTGGCTGTGAAGTGCTTGGAGATGTGCTGAGGTTCTGGGAGGTGCTAAAGAAATTCATGTTTGGTCATGTTTGTCATGGTTGGCTCTGAAAGCCCTGTGAGTGATAGGGATGGGCAATAAATGCAGGTCCTGCAACATCACCCATAACAACACAGTAAAAATATAGGATAAGTCAACAAACAAAGGAAATTGAGAGTGAAATTTGTAGACAGATTATGGAGGTGTGCATTACTAATTCTTAGAGACAGTTGAACTCCTTCCCAGCATTGAATAGGTTCCAAGCTGTGCGTGATAAAAAATGGGAAGGTTTCTCTGGTGTGCTCAGGACTGGTTTCTCAAACAATTTATTGCTGCTCACATGAGGAAATTAAGCAGAAAAAGAGATTGCAAAATTGTAGTAAGTTAAAAATGGAACTCATTTAACCTAAACAGAAAAATAATGATTGGTAAATAGAACATGTTGCTAAGCAATGAGGAAGAGCTGAGTTGGAAAATGAGGAGAGATCATGGCAGCGAGAAAATAATCATGAGGATTGAAACGTGGGGCTCAGGGAGGAAAGGAATCCTGAAACTACAAAAGAAGAACTTTTAATAGTGAAAGAATGAGGGCTATAAAATAATGTGGGACAATGACTGCGTGCTGAGGTTATTAATCTTCGCCCATTTGACAGGAACTCCTTTCAGTTTTATTGATCACTTTGTCCCTTTCCTAATCTGAAATAAATCAGACAATATCTCTCTTATGAGAAGAATAAACAAACAATTACACCCTGAACCAGTGGCTTATGGGACAGCTTATATCTACTGAGTTGAACAGAAATTTGTATAAGCATGAACTGGAAAATTAGTGCAGCTTTGAGCTCATTTTGTCTCTAGATTAGCAAATTTACCCAAATCAGAGGAATGAACACAGAAAATTGAAACAGCAGTAGGCCACTCGGCCCTTTGAGCCTGCTCTGCCATTCAATATGATCATGGCTAATCATCCAACTTAGTCCCCTGTTCTGGCTTCCTCTCCCAAACGGCTTGATCCCTAAAGAGCTAAACCACACTGCTCTTGGAACCATCCAATGTTCTGGCCCAGCCGAGCTGGTACTTAACACTATCCTTGTGAGAACAGGCTGTAAGATCACTGCCAGCTGTGAGGGCCTCAGGGCAACAATCACAACAGGGAGAGATATAATTTTAATTCAATCCAGGCAGGCAGCGTCCCATTGTATCCCCACATCCACTGGACCTGCAGTTCACCATCAAGCACGGTCTGAGCTCTGTCCCGGGGAGGCCCATTGACTGAACAGTGTTAACCCTGTGGGAGGATAGTTCCAACAATTCATAATCTTCAGAGTGGAAATTCCTCATCATCGCAGGCAAAAGTGGAAGGTTGTATCAGAGATAGTGGGACCTGCAGATGCTGGAGAATCTGAGATAACAAAGTGTGGAGCTGGATGAACACAGCAGGCCAAGCAGCATCAGAGGAGCAGGAAAGCTGACGTTTCAGGCCTAGAACCTTCATCAGAAAAGCAGAAGATTCCAGATTTGTGACTGTGTTATACAAATAAACACACACGCATACACATACACACACACACACACACACACACACACACACACACACACACACACACGCTCTCTCTCTCTCACAGATATACACTCTCTCACACACACACACACATTGTCTCCCATGTACACAGACACAAACATACATATGCACTCACACACTGTCATTCATACACACACACATAAAACATAGAACATTACAGCACTGTACAGGCCCTTCGGCCCTCGATGTTGTGCCGACCTGTCATACCGATCTCAAGGCCATCTAACCTACACTATTCCATGTACATCTATGTGCTTATCCAATGACGCCTTAAATGTACCTAAAGTTGGCGAATCTACTACTGTTGCAGGCAAAGTTACTAGTGGTGTACCGCAAGGTCGGTGTTGGGTCCACTGCTGTTTGTCATTTTCATAAATGACCTGGATGAGGGCGTAGAAGGATGGGCTAGTAAATTTGCAGACAACACTAAGAATATGTGCAGTTCTTCCTCAGCCCAGGAGCAGTCTCTCTGTTCTCTGCAGTTAAAACTCACTGTAAATCATAGAGTCCCCACAGTGAGAAAGCAAGCCATCCAGCCCATTGAGTCAGCACTGACTTTCCAAACAGTATCCCACCTGGACCCACTCCATTCATGTATCTCTCGTGGCTACTTCACCTAACCTGCGTATCCTTGGACACTACAGGCAATTTAGAAAGCCCACCCACCCTAACCAACACATCTTTGTACTGTGGGTCTATTAACTCCAGATTTGTATAAAATTCAAATTCTAATACCTGCCGTCGTAGGGTTTGAACTCAGGTCCCCAGAACATTACTTGGGTCTCTGGATTAACATTCCAGTAATAATGCCCTCGAGGCTATCACATTCAGTGGACTGGCCATGCTAAATTGCCCGAATCATCCAGGGATGTGTAGGTTATCTGGGTCAGCTGTGGGAAATGCACAGTTACAGGGATAGAGTAAAGGGTGGGATACTGTTTGGAGGGTCAGTGTGGACTCAATGAGCCGAATGGCGTGTTTTCACACTATTAGCAAGAATGCCACTACACGATTAAGGGGCTAGGAATCTTGGGACTTGTCATACAACCCCCACCATCCCACGCACACCCATCCATCCCCTAATCCTCTATTTCCCATGGCTAAGGCACCTAACCTATACATCCTGAACACCATGGGACAATTTAGCATGGCCAGTCCACCTAGCCTGTACATCTTTGGACTGTGGGAGAAAACCAGAGCACCCGGAGGAGCCTCATGCAGACACAGGGTGAACGTGCAAACTCCACACAGACAGTCACCCGAGGCTGGAATTGAACCTGAATCCCTGGCGCTGTGAGGCTGCAGTGCTAACCACTGAGACACCGTGCCACTCTTACTGTGAGCTGATAGAGCCAAGGATCAAACACTTCACAAGTGTAGCTGTGGAGCTGGAACCCTGTCTATAAAACAGGATACGGACTGTACTGTACACAACAAGGTGCAGCTACAACGCCACATCAATGAGCAGCTCACTTTCTGAACTCTTCAAAACCTCTCCAATCTCATGGAAAACTCACCCCACTTGGCTGAGTGAGACCCACAGACAGAAGAACTATCCGAGTCAAGGCAGTTCAATGGGTGCTCCTCCTGTCACAGGGTTTATTGTGATTCCATTCAGCACTGAAGTGCAGTGGAACCAGTGCGGACCCTCTCCATGAGGCCCTGCAGTATCTTGTGAATCTTCAATCAACAGCACTTTCCCAATCCGCGACTATTAGATCTCTGATTACAGGGCAATGTTGGCTTGTCATTACAGTGGGTTGCTGTCACTAATGCTCTGTGCTCCGTTTAAGGCCCATTTGTTGTCAGAGACACAGAATACTCCATGAGAGAATTTAACATGAAGAGGCACTAGTCATACATAACATTGGGCAGACTCACCCCATGACAGCAACAGATAGAATGCAGGCACATTCACAGTCACACACAATGACATAGAACATAGAGCATTACAGCACAGTACAGGCCCTTTGGCCCTCGATGTTGTGCCGACCTGTCATGCCGATCTCAAGCCCATCTAACCTACACTATTCCATGTACGTCCATATGCTTATCCAATGACGACTTAAATGTACCTAAAGTTGGCGAATCTACTACCGTTGCAGGCAAAGCGTTCCATTCCCTTACTACTCTCTGAGTAAAGAAACTACCTCTGACATTTGTCCTATATCTTTCACCCCTCAATTTAAAGCTATGCCCCCTCGTGCTCGCCATCACCATCCTAGGAAAAAGGCTCTCATTATCCACCCTATCTAACCCTCTGATTATTTTATATGTTTCAATTAAGTCACCTCTCAACCTTCTTCTCTGTAATGAAAACAGCCTCAAGTCCCTCAGCCTTTCCTCGTAAGACCTTCCCTCCATACCAGGCAACATCCTAGTAAATCTCCTCTGCACCCTTTCCAAAGCTTCCACATCCTTCTTATAATGCGGTGACCAGAACTGTACACAATACTCCAAGTGCGGCCGCACCAGAGTCTTGTACAGCTTCACCATAACCTCTTGGTTCCAGAACTCAATCCCTCTATTAATAAAAGCTAAAACACTGTATGCCTTGTTAACAGCCCTGTCAACCTGGGTGGCAACTTTCAAGGATCTGTGTACATGGACACCGAGATCTCTCTGCTCATCTACACTGCTAAGAATCTTACCATTAGCCCTGTACTTTGCCTTCCAGTTACTCCTACCAAAGTACATCATGACAATGAAGAGCAGGCAGGCCATCAATACCATGTCAATTTCCCATCAGTTCCCGACAGAACACGTGCAAGATGATGACTGCGTGGCCTTATCAGATTGGTCGAGCCAAGGCAACATCCCCCCTTTCAGAACCATGACCACACATGCCAACAACCTCGATCAGGAAGGGTCAGGGCAGCAGATACATGGGGACAACACCCCCTGCAAATTAACCTCCTAGCCACTCACCATCCTGACTGGGAAATCTATCCGCATGCCTTCATCATCTTCCACCTCTGGCTGGGACAGGTCCTGTATTGGATTTGAGGCCAGTGTGTGTATGTTAGTGATTCTCATGACCAAAATCAACTCAGCATGTTTTTCTGACAAGGAATCAGAGCTAGTTATTGATTGAGAGAACAACCTACTAATACCAACTGGAGTAACAAAAAGCTCGATTCACTGCCCAAGTGATATTCCTGATCGAGGTGACAAACCCTCGGAATTGCTTTTGCTGTACCATTCCTTGCTTTGACACAAACTCAAAGCAGAAACTGAAAAATTCCGGACATAATGTACACTTTTAAACATCTGACTCATGTAGTCTCCTTCCATCAACATCAACTCCCAGGCCTGGGAAAACCATGCTCTCAGGAATTCTATAAACCCAGGAAAGAGGTAACACAAAAACTATTGGGACATATCCTAGCAGGAGATCTCAGCCACTTGGCTGTAACAGAGACACACTGTCAGAGGGTCAGTATTGAGGGAGTGCTGCACTGTCAGAGGGTCAGTGCTGAGGGAGTGCTGCACTGTCAGAGGGTCAGTGCTGAGGGAATGCCACACTGTCAGAGGGTCAGTGCTGAGGGAGTGCCGCACTGTCGGAGGGTCAGTACTGAGGGAGTGCCGCACTGTCGGAGGGTCAGTGCTGAGGGAGTGCCGCACTGTCGGAGGGTCAGTGCTGAGGGAGAGCCACACTGTCGGAGGGTCAGTGCTGAGGGAGTGCCGCACTGTCGGAGGGTCAGTGCTGAGGGAGAGCCACACTGTCAGAGGGTCAGTGCTGAGGTAGTGCCACACTGTCGGAGGGTCAGTGCTGATGGAGTGCCGCACTGTCGGAGGGTCAGCACTGAGGGAGTGCCGCACTGTTGGAGGGTCAGTACTGAGGGAGTGCTGCACTGTCAGAGGGTCAGTACTGAGGGAGTACCGCACTGTCGGAGGGTCAGTGCTGAGGGAGCGCCGCACTGTCGGAGGGTCAGTACTGAGGGAGTGCCGCACTGTCGGAGGGTCAGTGCTGAGGGAGTGCCACACTGTCAGAAGGTCAGTACTGAGGGAGTGCCGCACTGTCGGAGGGTCAGTGCTGAGGGAGTGCCACACTGTCAGAGGGTCAGTGCTGAGGGAGCGCCGCACTGTCGGAGGGTCAGTACTGAGGGAGTGCCGCACTGTCGGAGGGTCAGTGCTGAGGGAGTGCCACACTGTCAGAGGGTCACTACTGAGGGAGTGCCGCACTGTCGGAGGGTCAGTGCTGAGGGAGTGCCACACTGTCAGAGGGTCAGTGCTGAGGGAGTGCCGCACTGTCAGAGGGTCTGTGCTGAGGGAGCGCTGTAGTGTTGGAGGGTCAGTGCTGAGGGAGTGCCGCACTGTCAGAGGGTCAGTGCTGAGGGAGCGCTGTAGTGTTGGAGGGTCAGTATTATTGATGCTCTGTGTTGTGAAAGTAAAAAGACATATGGAATATTATGAAGAATAACAGATGAAATTCTCAGTTTCCTGAATATAATGTTTATAGTTGAATTGACATGACAAGTACAGATATCAGCCCATTCATCCCATGTTGTTGCTGTGGGATTGTGATGTACATTTGAGCAACAAATGATGGGTTGATTTTTCTCAGCTGTCGTTTATTCTCAGAATTGTGTTTGCTTTGGGCCTCTTCCGTTCCACCCAATATCTAACCACACTGCGGTTTCTGCTTCATTGGTTTGGGGTAACATGGGCTGGGCAAGAAACATGGCCTTGCCAATGACACCCACATCCTGACACTATATGTAATTTTGTAAAGCCCCTCATTCCTGAGTGTTCTGACCTGTCTCACCCTCTCGTTGATCTGTCTTGTCGAGTGAAGGGGAGGAGATGATGTCTTCGCCAATACTGACCAGCATCCTGATCGCAAGCCAACACAACAAAACCCCCAAGCAAACATTGTCAATCAGGAGAGCTTACTAGATCCCAATAAAATACATCCCAATGGCCAAAAAACCAAAATCATCCCACAAAAGGAGCAGAGTTCCGATGGGAAGAATTGTGGGTTCACAGTGAGGTTAAGGGATTGGTCTTTGGGTGAAGCTTCGTGTGGGTGGGATGATGACTTGATGCAGTTAGTAACTGCAGAGAGGTCTCATCATTGATTAGTGGTTTGCAAAGTTCACAAATCCTTAGCCTGAGGGTGGTTTTGTTTATTTCAGAAAATTGCACATAAATTTTCAATGTAACTTCATATCTTTGTGGTTAGCTAATATGTCCTTGAAATGAATGCTACAGATCTGCAGTGCTCCAAGCGAACAGGCCAGAGAGGTTAGCTAGCCATTTTCTGCTCCTTTTCTCATTCACTCATGGGACTTGGGTATTGCTGGCTGGGCCCAGCATTTATTACCCATCACATGTTGATAAGGTCGGGGAGAGCTGCCTTCTTGACCCACTGCAGTCCAGGTGCTGTGGGTTGACCCACAATGTTCCTTAGGGAGGGAATTCCAGGATTCTGACCCAGTGACAGTGAAGGAATGGGGATGTATTTCCAAGTCAGGATGGGGAGTGGCTCAGAAGGGAACTTGCAGGGGGTGGTGTTCCCATGTATCTGCTGCCCTTGTCCTTCTAGATGGAAGTGGTCGTGGGTTTGGAAGGTGCTGCCTGAGGATCTTTGGTGAGTTTCTGCAGTGCATCTTGTAGATAGTACACACTGCTGCGACTGAGTGTCGGGGGTGGAGGGAGTGGGATGTTTGTGGATGTGGTGCCAATCAAGCGGCGGCTTTGTCCTGGATGGTGTTGAGCTTCTTGAGTGTTGTTGGGGCTGTACCCATCCAGGCAAGTGGGGAGTATTCCATCATATTCCTGACTTGTGCCTTGGAGATGGTGGGACAGGCTTTGGGGTGTCAGGAGGTGAGTTACTCACCGCAGTATTCAGAGCGTCTGACCTGCTCTGGTAAACTTAAAGAGCAAAGAACACTACAGCACAGGAACAGGCCCTTCGGCCCCTCCAAGCCTGCCCTTCCATACTAAACCTGCCTTCACTTACAGGATCCCTATCCCTCTATTCCCTTCCTATTCATGTACTCGTCCAGGACCTTCTCGAATGCTGCTATTGTATCTGCTTCCACCCCTCCTCTGGCAGCATGTCCCAGGCTCTCACCATCCTATGTGTGAAAAACCTGCCTCTCACCCCCCACACCTTGAACCTGTGTCCTCTAGTAATTGACCCCTCCTCCCTGGGAAAAAGCCTCATACTTTCCACTCTATCCATGCCATTCACAATCTTATAAACTTCTGTCAGGTCGCCCCTCAACCTCCTGTGTTCCAGTGAAAACAAACCCCCAGTCTATCCAAACTTTCTTCTCAGCTAAATTCCCCCAAACAAGGCAACATTCTGGTAGACCTTTCCTGTATCCTATCCAAGAATTCACATCCTTCTGGTCATGTGGTGACCAGAATTATATGCAATATTCCAAGTGTGACCTAACAAAAGTTCTATAAAGCTGCAGCATAACTTGTCTATCCTTATACTCAATGTCCCTTCCAATGAAGGCAAGTATTCCATGGGCCTTTTTTACTACCTTATCTACCTGCGCTGATCTGTGGACCTGCACATTCAGATCCCTCTGCATTTCAATACTCCTGAGGGTTCTGCCATTCACTGTATAATTTCCACCTGCACTTGACCTTCCAAAATGCATCACATCACGTTTGTCTGGATTAAACACTAACTGCCATTTTTCTGCCCATTGCCTCCAACCGATCTATGTCCTGCTGTATTCTCTGACAATCCTCCTCACTGTCCACAATGCCACCAATCATTGTGTCATCCGCATACTTCTGTTTAGGCCTGATGGGGCGATTCCAGTGTTAGACTGGGGTGGGCGAATTCAGAAATCATACAACACCAGGTTATAGTCCTGATGAAGGGTCTAGGCCCGAAACGTCAGCTTTTGTGCTCCTGAGATGCTGCTGGGCCTGCTGTGTTCATCCAGCCTCACATTTCGTTGACCAGGTTACAGTCCAACAGGCTTAACTGAAATCACTGGCATTCAGAGTGCTACTCAGCCCTCTGAAAGCTTGTCATGTGAAGTAAATGATTGGACCATAACCTGGTGTCATGTGACTTCTGACCTTTCACTAATTAGACCAGCCACATTTTCCTCCAAGTCATTGATGTCGACCACAAACAGCAGAGGTCCCAGCACTGATCCCTGTGGAACACCACTAGGTCACAGCCCTCCATTCTGAAAAACATCCTTCCACAGCGACCCTCTGTCTCCTATCACTGAGCCAGTTCTGCATCAATCTCGCCAGCTCACCCTGATACCATGTGACCATCTTTGGTGTCAGTCTGCCATGTCAAAGGCTTTACTGAAGTCCATGTGTGTACTACATCAACCACTTTTCCCTCATCACTGACACCTCAAAAGCTTGATGACGTTAGCAAGGCATGACTTCTCCAACACAAAACTGTGTTGCTTATTGCTAATCAGTCCATTTGTTTCTCAATGCATATACATTGTTTCCCTGAGAATCTTTTCCAATCACTTCCCTACCACCAACATGAGGTTCACAGCCCGATATGTCCAGGGTTATCCCTGTTACCCTTCTTAAGCAGTGGGACAACACTAGCTACTCTCCAGTCCTCTGGGACATCTGCGGCCAAAGAGGATACACAACAATGCCTGTCAATGCTCCGGCAATTTGTTCTGTTTCCTCCCTCAATATTTTGGGGTAGGTCCCACCAGGACCTGGGGACTTATCTACTTTGGAGACAGTAAGAACTGCCGATGCTGGAGTCAGACAAAACGCAGAGTGGAGCTGGAGGAACACAGCAAGCCAGGCAGCATCAGGAGGAGGAAAGAGCAGGAAAGCTGACATTTCGGGTGGCGACCCCCAATTCTGAAGAAGGGTCCTGACCCAAAACATTATCTTTCCTGCCCCTCTGATGCTGTCTGGCCAGCTGTGTTCCTCCAGCTCCACATTGTGTTATCTCAACTTATTGACCTTAATGCTTTTTAAAATACACAACACATCTTTCAAAATCTGTCTGCCTCTTCTCTCTCCTATGTCCCACTAGGTGTTGGGAGGCTTGTAGTATACCGCCAGCAATGTGATTTCACCTTTCCTTTTCCTGAGTCCTACCAATGTTGTATTGCTGCATGAGCGCTCTGACGTATCCTCCCTCAGTACAGCTGTGAGATGCTCCTCTGCCAGCAATGCAACTCCCCCAAGCCTGCTTCAGTCACATCTGGAGTATTGTGTCCAGTTCTGGTCGCCTCATTACAGGAAGGATGAAGTAATGTTGCAAAAGGTGCAGAAGAGATTTACCAGGATGTTGCCTGGAATGGAGGGAAGGCATTACGAGGAAAGGTTGAGATGCTCGGGCTTTTCTCATTAGAACGTTGAAGGATGAGAGGTGACTTGATAGAGGTGTACAAAATGATCAGAGGTACAGATAGAGTGGACAGCCAGAGACTTTTTCCTCGGGTGGAGGTAGCTATTATGAGGGGACATAGTTTTAAAGCGAGTGGAGGTAGATATAGGGGAGACGTCAGAGGTAGGTTCTTTACTCAGAGAGTGGTCGAGGCGAGGAATGCATTGCTGGGGAGGGGAGTGGGGTCGGCCTCATTAGGGGCATTTAAGTAGCTATTAGATAGGCACAAGGACGATAGTATAGGGTAGGGTTGGAGGTTAGATAGGCCTTAGGTTTAGGTTAAAAGTTCGGCACAACATCGTGGGCTGAAGGGCCTGGGCTGTGCTGTTCTGTTCTATGTTCTATGTTCTATGTTCTACGTCCCCCTATCACCCCAGAAACATCTAAATCCTGGGAGATTCAGCTATCAGTCCTGCCCCACTTTCAGCCAAGGCTCTGCAATGATATCATAGTTCCAAGGACTAACCAAATCTTTAAGTTCATCTATTTTGCCTTTATAGTTGTCACATTGAAACACGTACATTTGAGACCACCTCCTCTGCTCCCTTCAGCAGCATTTCCCTGCCTGGTCTTGTACTTAGCTCTTCACACTTTTTCTCTGAGCTAATCCGTAGCAACTGGGAGAAGCTTATTTCCAGCGTGGATATGAGGGCGACGAAACCGTTCAATACACACCTTGCTGTGGATGCTGCAGTGGATCTTAAAGCAACATGTCGGGGGGTGGGGGGAAGCAGGATGTTCAGATTTTACACACTCCTTCCTCTGTTTGCACTTAGCATTCACCTAAACCAGTCAGAGCGATGCCTGGTGAGGCTGGTACCTTTGTGAATGTTTCCTCTCTGATTTGGATGGTCCGCAGGAGGAGGTTCATTCATTTCAGTGGATGCAAAGCCCCTTTTCAGGAAGCTGTTTATCAAGTTAACTTGAACTAGTTCTTCTGCCCTCCTTGATCCAATGGCCCAACAGGCTGAGGAGTAGCAGATGGAGTTTAATCTAGAAAAATGTGAGGTGCTGCATTTTGGGAAAAACAAACCAGGGCAGGCCTTATACACTTAATGGTAAGGTCCTGGGGAGTGTTACTGAACAAAGAGACCTTGGAGTGCAGGCTCCTAATTCCCTGAAAGTGGAGTCACAGTTAGATGGGATGGTAAAGAAGCTGTTTGGTACGCTTGCCTTTAATGATCAGTGCTTTGAGTACAGGAGTTGGGAGGGTCATGTTGTGGCTGTACAGGGCATTGGGTAGGCCTCTGTTGGAACATTGTGAGCAATTCTGGTCTCCTAGCTGTAGGAGGGATATTGTGAAAAGGGGGCTGGAAACAATTGACAAAGATGTTGATGGGGCTGGAGGGTTTGAGCTACAGGGAGAGGTTGTCTCAGCTGGGGCTATTTTCCATGGAGTGTCGGAGGCTGAGGGGTATCTTTTTAGAAGTTTATAAAATCATGAGGGGCTTGGATAGGATAAATAGACAAAGTCATTTTCCCAGGATAGGAGAATCGAAAACTCAAGGGCACAGGTTTAAAGTGAGAAGGGAAAGATTTAAAAGTGACGTAAGGGACAACTTTTTCACACAGAGGGTGGTGTGTGTATGGAATGAGCTGCCAGAGGAAGTGGTGGAGGCTGGTACAATTACAACATTTAAAAGGTTGGGTAAAGTTAGGGATGAAATATTGTGTCCAGTTGCGTCCAGTTCTGGTCGCCCTATTGTAGGAAAGATGTGGAGGCTTTGGAGAGGGTGGAAAGGAGGTTTACCAGGATGCTGCCTGGACTAGAGGGCTTGTCTTACGAGGAGAGGTTGACTGAGCTCGGACTTTTCTCTCTGGAGAGAAGGAGGAAGAGAGGTGACCTGATCGAGGTGTACAAGGTCATGAGAGGCATGGATAGAGTCAATAGCCAGAGACTTTTCCCCAGGGCAGGATTGACTGCCACGAGGGGTCATAGTTTTAAGGTGTTAGGAGGAAGGTATAGAGGAGATGTCAGAGGGAGGTTCTTCACCCAGAGAGTTGTGAGCGCATGGAATAGTTTACCAGTGGTAGTCGTGGAAGTGGAGTCATTAGTGACATTTAAGCGACTGCTGGACATGCACATGGACAGCAGTGAATTGAGGGGAATGTAGGTTAGGTTATTTTATTTTTGGAATAGGATTATTCCACGGCACAACATCGTGGGCCGAAGGGCCTGTACTGTGCTGTACTTTTCTATGTTCTATGTTCTATGATGGGTACATCAATACGAAGGGATTAGAGGGATATGGGCCACATACTGGCAAATGGGACTAGATTAATTTAGGATATCTGGTCGGTATGGAAAAGTTGGACTGATGTGTCTGTTTCTGTGATGTGCAGCTGTATGACTCTTTGACTTCTGGAATCCTGTGTTGTGATGGGGCTGGGGCAAGAGAGCTGTTTTCGGGACATGGCAAGCCACTGGACTAGGTGGGTCTCCCAATGAAGCTGATTGGCTATAACCAGGGCCTCAATGTTGACTTTGGATTGCTGGTTTTGGCAGTGGGAATTACAGAGGAATCACACGTGAATTTATTCAGGGATTTGAGGTATCAGGAATACATTGTCCCTGTCTCCGACACATCCAGGGGATTAGGGAACACCGTTACCCTGTAAACTCTGAGCCCGATGAAAAGGTATGAGGTCTTTGTCATCATTTGTAGCTGCAGCATTTGTAAGACTGTTCCAATTCAGTTTGTGGAAAATGGTAACCAGCATTGATGTCCTGCAGCTGAGATGGCTCATACCCAACAACCACAGCCACGTGTGCCACGTGTGACCCAGAAACCAGACAGTCCCCTTGAAGGAGCGGACCTCATCACTGGTGGTCCACCGAAGAATGTTGATGGAGCCCTGGGAAAGGGTGATGCAGCAGGCACTGGAGATGGCTGTTGAGTCAGATGGAATATTTCCTGGAGACCAGGGGCAGGGGTAATCAGCCTGAGGTTAGTGAAAGGTGCTAGACAGCAAGAGTCAGAGATAGTAAGAACTACCGATGCTGGAGTCAGAGATAACACAGTGTTGGAAGAGCACAGCAGGCCAGGCAGCGTCTTTGATGCTGCACAGACAGTGAGAGTGTTCATGACAGCAGGAGGAAGTGTGCTTTATCTTATTCATTTTAGACATAGCTGGCTGGGCCAGCATTTATTGCCCATCCCTAGTTTCCCCATGGACTGTTAAGCATCAACCACATTGCTGTGGGTCTGGAGTCACATGTAGTCCAGACCAGGTAAGGATGGCAGCTTCCTTCCCTAAAGGACACTAGTGAACCAGTTGGGTTATTTCCCCTCTTGACAATCAACAATGGATCCATGGTCATCATCAAACTATTAACTCCAGATATTTATTGAATTCAAATTCCACCATCTGCCGTGCCAGGAATCCAACCCAGGTACCCAGAACATTATCTGGGTCTCTGGATTAACAGTCCAGCGATAATACCACTAGGCCATCACCTCTCTTAAGGGGACCAAGTGTTAACCGTGGAGCTGCAGTGAAGCAGGGTGAAATATTTAAACAACAGCAAAGATCACGAATAGTGTGATTAGCAGAGATGTGATAAGGCTTAGGGGAAGAGCAGGCTTTTGGGCCAGAAAGGATTAGAAGAAGAATTTGAAAAAGACGAAATATATTTAGTGTCAGGATGGAGGAAATGTCAGTGCTATAAGTGTGAGAGTCAGCAGGCCCAGCAGAATGGGAGCAGTGGGACCAGGAAGCAGCCATTAATGGAGCAGGTGGGTTTCCAAGAAAGGAAGAACAGGTCACGATCCTGAAGGCAGTATCTGCTATAAAATATACAATGGGATAAGACAGCCTGGGGGATTGTGGGGGGAATGAAGAGTCTGTAACAGTGGCTCGGGGACCGGTTAGCACAGTTGCTTGGATAGCTGGTTTGTGATGCAGAAGGACAAAAACAGCATGGGTTCAATTTCCGCCCCCCCACCCCCACAGCCGAGATTACTATGACGGACCCTCATTGTCAATGCTAAGCCATCTCTCTATCAGGAGAGAGCAGCGCTAGGGTCTGGTAGGACTGTGGTATCTTTACCTCTATGTGGGTAAGCAGATGCCGGTGGAAGATCTTTGGGTGAGTCAAACAGTGACAATGTCACCCTGTCACCCGGAGTTACCCCAGGGGCAGCAGGGAGGGGCAGGCTGAGGGTAGATGTTACCGGCCCCTCTGGCACACACGTGAGGGAAGAGTGTGGTAATATGTGACCAGTCGCTCAGGCAGTCAGCCTGTTCAAACAAAACTGTAACTGACGTGTTTGTTGAAGAAATGATACATCACTGCAGACAGACTCAGACCAGGTTGTCTAGGAGGTGGTGGGGGAAGCTGATCACCTCTTTGGAGTCAATTATTTCACCAGGAACAGTCCAAAGGATGTGCCTCAGCCGAAAACCAACATTACAAAGGCCATTAACAGAGAAGGGGACCATGGACACTGCTGCTAGTAATGGCCGTAAGGGTATGAAACAGCCCAGGGACTGGCCAGGCCCTGTGCTTGAAATACTGACAGGGACAGCAAAGTGATCACAGGTGGGAGGGAAGACCTGGGGCAAACCAGGGAGAAGGTACATGGGTGTGTCCAGGAGTTGTGTGTTCAGTCTCTCAATGCACAGCTCACAGTCTGTGATCAACAACTGATCCAGGCTCTGCAAACAGTGGATGTAGAGGAAAGTAAGTCAGCAATCAGAGCTCCGGTGACAGTAATGACCATCCCTACCAAGGCTGGGCTGCAAACCTGAAGGGTGAGGGCTCTGATGGCTAATAGTGGCTCAGTGGTCAGCACTTCTGCGTCACAGCACCAGGGACCCGGGTTCAATTCCACCCTCAGGCGCCTGTCTTTGTGTGGAGCTTGCACATTCTCCTCGAGTCTGCATGGGCTTCCAGCTTCCTCTCACACTCCAACAACGTGCAGGTTAAGTGGATTAGCCATGGGAAATTATCCATAGAGTCGATGGATGTGCAGGCTAGGTGGGTTACTGTGGGAAATCTAGGGATATGGGAATAGGGTGGTATGCTCTGTGGAGACCAAGTGCAGACTCAGTGGGCTGAATGGCCTCTATCTGCAGTGTCGGGATTGTCTGAGATACTTGAGTAGACATTGCAAGGAGTGGGCATTAGGAGCACTGGATCAAACTGAAGAAGTATAGAGGATATGGAGAGAACTAACATCCTGTTTCAGTTAAAGGCTGTGGTTAAGCTGATCAACCACAGGATGAACACGTGTGGGTTGAAACACCTTGTTGCAATAGAACACACGACCAATCGGCTCCAAAACACTCTGCCAGTGACAAAATGAAATGGAATGTAATTGCTAATTGAACTGAAATGCGTTGTTTTTGAACAACCTACAACATGGTGTTTGTTTGGAGAGAAGAAGAACAATGCTGACATTTGTTAAAAAGGCAGGAGGATGCCCTGGGGGACTATCCTTTCGGGTGAGTGACATACCAAAGGGATCTTTTTATTATGTCACTCACAGGATGTGGGTATCACTGCCAGGGTCCAGCATTTATTGTCCGTCCCTAGTTGCCCCCCCTTGATAAGGTGGGGGTGAGCTGCCTTCTTTAACCACTGCAGTCCATGTGCTGTGGGTTGACCCACAATGTCCTTAGGGAGGGAATTCCAGGATTCTGACCCAGTGACAGCAAAGGAACGGCGATATGTTTCCAAGTCAGGATGGTTAGTGGCTCGGAGGGGAACTTGCAGGAGGTACAGGTGGTCAACCAGGCATACGGCATGCTTTCATTCATCGGATGGGGTATTGAGTACAAGAGTTGGCAGGTCATGTTACCGTTGTATAGGACTTTGGTTCGGCCACATTTGGAGTACTGAGTACAGTTCTGGTTGCCACGTTACCAATAGGATGTGGATGCTTTGGAGAGGGTGCAGAGGAGGTTCACCAGGATGTTGCCTGGTATGGAGGGTGCTAGCTATGAAGAGAGGTTGAGTAGATTAGGATTATTTTCATTAGAAAGACGGAGATTGAGGGGGGACCTGATTGAGGTCTACAAAATCATGAGGGGTATAGACCGGGTGGATAGCAAGAAGCTTTTTCCCAGAGTGGGGGACTCAATTACTAGGGGTCATGAGTTCAAAGTGAGAGGAGGAAAGTTTAAGGGAGATATGCGTGGAAAGTTCTTTACACAGAGTGTGGTGAGTGCCTGGAACGCGTTGCCAGTGGAGGTGGTAGAGCGGGCCACGATAGTGTCATTTTAGATATATTGACAGATACATGGATGGGCAGGGAGCAGAGGGATACAGATTTTTGGAAAATAGATGACAGGTTTAGACAGAGGATCTCGATCAGCGCAGGCTTGGAGGGCCGAAGGGCCTGTTCCTGTGCTGTAATTTTCTTTGTTCTTTGTTCTTTGTAGTTTTTCCATGCATGTGGAGTACAACGTGAGAAAGTGTGAGGTCATGCAATATGTTAAGAAGAATGAAAGCATGGACTATTTTCTAAATGGGGAGAAAATTCAGAAAGCTGAAGTGCAAAGAGACTTGGGAGCTCTGGTCCGGGATTCACTCAAGGTAAACTTGCAGGTTGAGTCAGTAGTCAGGAAGGCAAATGCAATGTTGGCATTTATTTTGCGAGGAGTTGAATATAAAAGCAGGGATGTACTTCTGAGGCTTCATAAGGCTCTGGTCAGGCCACATTTGGAGTAATGTGTGCAGTTATGGGCCCCATATCTCAAGAAGGATGCACTGGCACTGGAGCAGCTTCGGAGAAAGTTCACGAGAATGGTCCCAGGAATGGAAAGCTCAATAAATGAGGAGTGTTTGAGGGCTCTGGCTCTATACGCGATGGAGTTTAGAAGGATGAAGGGCGGATCTAATTGAAACTTACAGAATACTGAATGGCCTGGACAAAGTGGATGCTGGGCAGATGCTTCCATTGGTTGGAGAGTCTAGGACCTGAAGGCACAGCCTCAGAATAAAGGGAAGGCCTTTGAGAATGGAAATAAGGAGAAACTTCTTCAGCCAGAGAGTGGTGAATCTATGGAATTCACTGCCACTGAAGGCTGTGGAGGCCGGGTCATTGGTTACATTTATGACTGAAATAGATAGGTTCTTGATTATCAATGGGATCAAGGGCTACGGGGAGAAAGTGGGAGAATGGGGTTGAGGAACTTATCAGCTATGATTAAATGGTGGAGCAGACTCAATGGGTCAAATGGCCTAATTTCTGCTCCTATGTCTTATGATCTTATATGCTGGCCTTCCCCTTCTGGATGGAAGTGCTGGTGGGTTTGGAAGGTGCTGCCTGAGGATCTTTGGTGAATTTCTGCTGAGCATCTTGTAGATAGTACACACTGCTGTTACTGAGTGTCGGGGGTGGAGGGAGTGGGATGTTTGTGGATGTGGTGCCAATCAAGCGGCTGCTTTGTCCTGGATGGTGTCGAGCTTCTTGAGTGTTGCTGTTGCTTGTAGATGGGAAACAGTTAAGTGCAGACCAAGAGATTGTAATCTCACCCAACTAGATCAGCCACAGTTTGAGAAAGAGGGGCATGTAGGATTGAAGGGCTGCAAGTGCAGTGAGACCCAGATTAAAATTTTTGGGCTGTTACAGGGTGTAGCAGTGTAAGGGGTGGGAGGGACAGTGATCATGATGTACAGTATTGCATGTCCACATCTGTGAGGGGAAAGGAGGGAGAAACAGTGAGGTAACGGGTCTTTGGTGGTGGTTTGCGAGCACCATGTTCGGAACCCTGTGGACAGCAGCAACAAAGAGACATCTTATTGCAGTGGCTGCCCAGCAGGCTTCATGGTGTCTAAACAAAATAACCAGAGCGCTCAGCTCTCAGTGACAGATAGAACAGCCAAAAGGAGGGGTTTGCCCCCTGCTCACAGGCAAAGGGTCAACATGCTCCTGAACGTGTCAAAGGTGGCATTCTCCTCATCTCCAAAAACCAGGATAACCTGTAGCTGCAGGTCTCATTAGATCAGGAATGAGGGCATTGAGGTGGTGGAATGGTTTTGGAACTGTAGAGATCGGACAGACCCATCTCGGGGTACTGCGAACAGCAATGCTCAATAATTACAGAGGGATGGTCATGTGTTGGAAGCTCTTCAGAGAAGGTTTACCAGGCTAATCACTGGAATGAGTGGATTACCTTCTGAGGAAATGCTGAACAGACTGGGCCTGTATCTTCGGGAGGTTAGAAGAGACAGAGGGGACTGAATTGAAACAGATAAGACCCTGAAGGGATGTGATAATGAGAACTGCAGGTGCTGGAGAATCCAAGATAATAAAATGTGAGGCTGGATGAACACAGCAGGCCCAGCAGCATCTCAGGAGCACAAAAGCTGACGTTTCGGGCCTAGACCCTTCATCAGAGGGGGGGATGGGGTGAGGGTTCTGGAATAAATAGGGAGAGAGGGGGAGGCGGACCGAAGATGGAGAGAAAAGAAGATAGGTGGAGAGGAGAGTATAGGTGGGGAGGTAGGGAGGGGATAGGTCAGTCCAGGGAAGACGGACAGGGCAAGGAGGTGGGATGAGGTTCCCAGTCACAAACCGTTTCCACTCCCCACTCCCCCTCAGATGTATTTCCTGAGAATCTCGATCGAGATAATGAGAATGCTGCAGCTATTTTACATCATGAAGGAAAACTACTGAAAGTAAAGCTAGAGTAGGATTAGTGTCACTGCTGACGGAGAGCCGCACTGTCGGAGGGTCAGTACTGAGGGAGTGTCGCACTGTCGGAGGGTCAGTGCTGAGGGAGTGCCGCACTGTCGGAGGGTCAGTACTGAGGGAGTGCCGCACTGTCGGAGGATCAGCGCTGAGGGCCTCCTGTAGTGCCACAATGATGCCACCCGAAGGTTGCAGGAACAGCAACTCATATTCCGCTTGGGAACCCTGCAGCCCAATGGTATCAATGTGGACTTCACAAGCTTCAAAATCTCCCCTTCCCCCACCGCATCCCAAAACCAGTCCAGTTCTTCCCCTCCCCCCACTGCATCACACAACCAGCCCAGCTCTTCCCCTCCCCCCACTGCATCCCAAAACCAGTCCAACCTGTCTCTGCCTCCCTAACCTGTTCTTCCTCTCACCCATCCCTTCCTCCCACCCCAAGCCGCAACTCCATCTCCTACCTACTAACCTCATCCCACCTCCTTGACCTGTCCGTCTTCCCTGGACTGACCTATCCCCTCCCTACCTCCCCACCTATACTCTCCTCTCCACCTATCTTCTTTTCTCTCCATCTTCGGTCCGCCTCCCCCTCTCTCCCTATTTATTCCACAACCCTCACCCCATCCCCCTCTCTGATGAAGGGTCTAGGCCTGAAACGTCAGCTTTTGTGCTCCTGAGAATTTGCTGGGCCTGCTGTGTTCATCCAGCCTCACATTTTATTATCGAAGACCCTGAAGGGAGTTGACTTGGGTGGATGTGGGAAGGATTGTACCTCTTGTGGGAAAAACTAGAATTAGGGGTCAGTGTTTAAAAATAAGAGGCACCCATTTAAAATGAGAGATGAGGAAACATTTTTTCTCTGAGATGTTTGTGATTTTTTTGAAATTCCTTCCTCAAAATCTTTAAGTGTTTTTAACGCAAAGTTTGATGGATACTTGATGACCAAGGTGAAGTGAGAGATTATAGGGGATATGCAGGAAGGTTGAATTGAAGTAAAATCAGATCAGCCATGATGTTATTGAATATAGGAGCAGGTTGAAAGGGCTGATTGGCCTCTTCTTGCTCCTTGCTCCTATAGATTAGTATGTTAAAGCGAACTCTCTGAGGTGCTGAAACAAGCGGAGCCTGTAGAGAAGAACAGAATCTAAGGTAAGGGCCTCTCCCTGAGCCCCTACGTCAGCAGGAGAAGGGCCATGACTTGGACAATCCAAAGGTACCTCAGACCAATGCTGGAACCTAAAAGCCCCTAGAAAATGAAGATCAACCAGGAACGATAGAAATGGACAAGTGTTGTCCAACACCCCCCAAGCCCCAGACATCAACATTCCCCATCTGATAAAGCCACTGGTTTTGAATTTTGTAGAATCATAGAATTCCTGCAATATGGATGCAGGCCATTCAGCCCATACATATCCTCTGAAGAGCATCTCACCCAGATCCACTGCTCTACTCTATCCCCGTATTTCCCATGGGTAATCCACCTAGTGCAGACCCCTGGGCACTTCAGCATGGCCAATCCACCGAGCCTGCACATCTTTGGATGGTGGGAGGACCCAGAGCAAGCCTATGCAGACACGGGGAGAATGTGCAAACTCCACACAGACAGTCGCCTGAGGCTGGAAGTGAACCCAAGCCCCCGGCGCTCTGAGACAGCAGCGCTAACCACTGAGCCAAGTATCCATCAAACTTTGCGTCCGGTGTAATTCTACCATTGAATATCCAATAGCCACTGAAGACTGTGTACGGGCCTGACCTACTTTGTAAAAACCAAAAGAGCTGCGGATGCTATAAATCAGGTACAAAACCAGAAACTGCTGGAAAAGCTCAGCAGGTCTGCGAATAAAAAAAATCAGTTAACGTTTCGGGTCTGGTGACCCTTCCTCAGAATCGCAGTCCTGCCGAGAATTTCTGGCAACTTCTGTTTTAGAGCCACGTTGGACCTTGGCTCTGGGAGCAGGTACAGGTGGGACCCTCTTAATCGATGCAGCAACTGTACCTCGTGCTGTTACAACCATAATCAATACTTCAGGCAAAGAAGGAATGGACAAGAGAGTTAACAAACTAACATCCAACGTTAAATAAATCCCAGCGAACACAGTCACTGATCTCGAACACGAGGGGCAACAGACAGAGCTCCTGAGAGTCAGAGCCACCCCCCTGCCCACCGCCCCGCCGTGCCGCCACCACACATCACACGGGTACTGAAATGACACGGCTCAGGCAGTTTGTGAGAATGACCAGATACACCCAGGATGCACAGGCTTCACAAAATGATTGAAAGGTCAGAGTTCTCTGGGATCCAGCGAGGAGTTGTTGATGAAAACATAATGCTTCCTCAGCCAGATAGTTGGTGAAAATGGTCACCTTTGGCATTCACCACTCAACATGAATTTTCTGTTACACCATTCCACCCGAGAAAAGCTGCACTGGGGTGACATGGACCACACATGGGAGGCAGCAATTGCTTTTCGGCTTTGACTGAATGGATTTCTATCCCAGCGGCCAATGTTCAACACAATGAATCATCCCATGACAAACGGCGGATGATGTGACCACTCATTCCCAAAAGGAAAAGATAACATAACAACTGTTTTCACTTCTGCTGTGTTTTTAGACAATGTAATATCAGACAATAGAGCCAAGCTGCTGATGCAAACGGAACGTTCCCAGTGAGTCATTCATCTAACCTTTCCAACTGACAATTCTCAAACAAATGGGAGGAACAATATTTACTCACAGGGAAAATATGTGGGTCACTTTCTCCCAACACTGGGCATGAGGGACAGAGGTGCCAACAGAACCAGATGCCAAAAAGTATCAGAACAACAACTTGAGGAACTTATGCAAGCAATAAATACTTCTCAGCAAATATTATTCTTTTGCAACAACTACCCTCAGATGTATTTCCTGAGAATCTCGATCGAGATAATGAGAATGCTGCAGCTATTTTACATCATGAAGGAAAACTACTGAATGTAAAGCTAGAGTAGGATTAGTGTCACTGCTGAGGGAGCGCCGCACTGTCAGAGGGTCAGTACTGAGGGAGTGCCGCACTGTCGGAGGGTCAGTGCTGAGGGAGTGCCGCACTGTCGGAGGGTCAGTGCTGAGGGAGTGCCGCACTGTCGGAGGGTCAGTGCTGAGGGAGTGCCGCACTGTCGGAGGGTCAGTACTGAGGGAGTGCCGCACTGTCGGAGGGTCAGTGCTGAGGGAGTGCCGCACTGTCAGAGGGTCAGTGCTGAGGGAGCGCCGCACTGTCGGAGGGTCAGTGCTGAGGGAGTGCCGCACTGTCGGAGGGTCAGTACTGAGGGAGTGCCGCACTGTCAGAGGGTCAGTGCTGAGGGAGTGCCGCACTGTCGGAGGGTCAGTACTGAGGGAGTGCCGCACTGTCGGAGGGTCAGTACTGAGGGAGTGCCGCACTGTCGGAGGGACAGTACTGAGGGAGCGCCGCACTGTCGGAGGGTCAGTACTGAGGGAGTGCCGCACTGTCGGAGGGTCAGTACTGAGGGAGTGCCGCACTGTCGGAGGGACAGTACTGAGGGAGTGCCGCACTGTCGGAGGGTCAGTGCTGAGGGAGTGCCGCACTGTCGGAGGGTCAGTACTGAGGGAGTGCCGCACTGTCGGAGGGTCAGTGCTGAGGGAGTGCCGCACTGTCGGAGGGTCAGTACTGAGGGAGTGCCGCACTGTCGGAGGGTCAGAGCTGAGGGAGTGCCGCACTGTCGGAGGGTCAGTGCTGAGGGAGTGCCGCACTGTCGGAGGGTCAGTGCTGAGGGAGCGCCGCGCTGTCAGAGGGTCAGTACTGAGGGAGTGCCGCACTGTCGGAGGGTCAGTACTGAGGGAGCGCCGCACTGTCGGAGGGTCAGTGCTGAGGGAGTGCCGCACTGTCGGAGGGTCAGTGCTGAGGGAGTGCCGCACTGTCGGAGGGTCAGTGCTGAGGGAGTGCCGCACTGTCGGAGGGTCAGTGCTGAGGGAGTGCCGCACTGTCAGAGGGTCAGTGCTGAGGGAGTGCCGCACTGTCGGAGGGTCAGTACTGAGGGAGTGCCGCACTGTCGGAGGGTCAGTACTGAGGGAGTGCCGCACTGTCGGAGGGTCAGTGCTGAGGGAGTGCCGCACTGTCGGAGGGTCAGTACTGAGGGAGTGCCGCACTGTCGGAGGGTCAGTACTGAGGGAGTGCCGCACTGTCGGAGGGTCAGTGCTGAGGGAGTGCCGCACTGTCGGAGGGTCAGTGCTGAGGGAGTGCCGCACTGTCGGAGGGTCAGTGCTGAGGGAGTGCCGCACTGTCGGAGGGTCAGTGCTGAGGGAGTGCCGCACTGTCGGAGGGTCAGTGCTGAGGGAGTGCCGCACTGTCGGAGGGTCAGTGCTGAGGGAGCGGGCACTGTCAGAGGGTCAGTGCTGAGGGAGTGCCGCACTGTCGGAGGGTCAGTGCTGAGGGAGTGCCGCACTGTCAGAGGGTCAGTGCTGAGGGAGTGCCGCACTGTCGGAGGGTCAGTACTGAGGGAGTGCCGCACTGTCGGAGGGTCAGTACTGAGGGAGTGCCGCACTGTCGGAGGGTCAGTGCTGAGGGAGTGCCGCACTGTCGGAGGGTCAGTACTGAGGGAGTGCTGCACTGTCAGAGGGTCAGTGCTGAGGGAGTGCCGCACTGTCGGAGGGTCAGTGCTGAGGGAGTGCCGCACTGTCGGAGGGTCAGTACTGAGGGAGTGCCGCACTGTCGGAGGGTCAGTGCTGAGGGAGTGCCGCACTGTCGGAGGGTCAGTACTGAGGGAGTGCCGCACTGTCGGAGGGTCAGTACTGAGGGAGTGCCGCACTGTCGGAGGGTCAGTGCTGAAGGAGCGCCGCACTGTCGGAGGGTCAGTACTGATGGAGTGCGGCACTGTCGGAGGGTCAGTACTGAGGGAGTGCCGCACTGTCGGAGGGTCAGTACTGAGGGAGTGCCGCACTGTCGGAGGGTCAGTGCTGAGGGAGTGCCGCACTGTCGGAGGGTCAGTACTGAGGGAGTGCCGCACTGTCGGAGGGTCAGTGCTGAGGGAGTGCCGCACTGTCGGAGGGTCAGTACTGAGGGAGTGCCGCACTGTCGGAGGGTCAGTGCTGAGGGAGCGCCGCACTGTCGGAGGGTCAGTACTGAGGGAGTGCCACACTGTCGGAGGGTCAGTACTGAGGGAGTGCCGCACTGTCGGAGGGTCAGTGCTGAGGGAGCGCCGCACTGTCGGACGGTCAGTGCTGAGGGAGTGCCGTACTGTCAGAGGGAGTGCCACACTGTCGGAGGGTCAGTGCTGAGGGTGTGCCGCACTGTCGGAGGGTCAGTGCTGAGGGAGCGCCGCACTGTCGGAGGGTCAGTACTTAGGGTGTGCTGCACTGTCGGAGGGTCAGCACTGAGGGAGCGCTGCACTGTCAGTGGGTGCCGCTCTGTTGAGAGGTCATATTGCTCTTCCTGATTTTTGCAACCAATATTTGTTCCTTAACTCATATTTGTGTAAATAGATAATCTGGTCTTTTCTCACCTCACTGTTTAAAAACCACTTTGTCTACATTCCCTCCATGACCAGACTTCAAACAGCAGCCTGGTCATTAAATACTCTGGGATGTCCTGAAGTTGTGAACATTGTAGTATAAATGCAAGTCTTTCTTTTTCAATTAGAATTGATGTCGCTCCATGAACAGCCTAGAATTTTGCACATTTCAAGTTAAAAGTATCAGCAAACCACACAAACTGTTCCTGGGAGAACTGACCAAAGTTCTAGTCAAACAGTCCACTTTGAGGAGGAGGCAGAATCCAAGATAGGGAGCAAGGAGGTTGGGGGAGGATGATCCGAGCTCTGGGCACAGACAGCTGAGGAGAAACGTGACCAATGGCATTCCAGGTGAGAATGCACAAGGCCGAACCAAGGAATGTAGGATCCTGTTGCTGGAACCGGGAGGGGTTTGTTGGGGTTGGATGATGGAGGAGATCAGAAAGATGTGGAAGGGCATGACCTTTCATCACTTCAGTGATGAGGGGAGACCAAAGAAGTTCGAACTGTTCCTCTTGGAGAGAAGAAAACTGAGAGGGATCAAGTTTTTTTCAAAATCATGAGCGAGCTGGACAGAGTAGATAGGGTGAAGCTACTCCCACTTGTAGGAGAAACAAGAATGGCAGGGCTTGGGGTATTATTAATTTATAGAAGAAGGAAACATTATGAGATGAAAAACATTTTTCACCCAGGAAGTAGTTAGGGTCTGGAACGCATTGCCTAGAAATGTAGGAGAGAAAGGTTCAATTGAGGCATTCAAGAGGGACATTAGATGGTTATTTCAGGACCAACAATGGTCGACATTAATGGCAAAAGACTGAGGAATGGCACTAAGTCATTCCTGCTCATTTGGAGAGCTGGTGCAGGCATGATGGGTTGAATGGCTTTCAGCTGTGCTGTCACACACCTGGTCAGTGCTTTTGAGGAGGTGGGTCAGGTGATGGGTAGGGGCTTGAGTGGACAGTGTAGGGAACAGACAGGAGAGACAGAGGTGATAGGGAGGGAGGATGCAGACGGGGAGAGATATGGAGCTGAGAGAGAGCTGAGAGGAGAAGGAGCAGTGAGTTGCAAGAGGAGAGAGAGTGAGGGAGGAAGGAAACGGGGGAGAAGGGGAGGAGATGGGTTCAGTTGGCACAGAAATGCTAACAATTTACCAAAGACCTCTGGTTAGTTGGTATCAATGTAAGTGTTGTGGTGGGATTTATCATCGGAAGGATGATTGTTTTCTGGTCTGGAACTAGTTGGAATTCAGTTTTGAAAGTCCTTTCTTTTAATCCTTGGCAAAGCAGCTTTTATTGCCTTTCTTAAATCTCTCTCATTGGAATCAGGAGTCAGGAGTTCAAATCCCAGCTAAGAAAGTGGCAAAGAGGATTTTGATAAATTGGGTAGCCAGTGGAATGATCAAGAATTAACTTGTCAGACTGTGGTCGGGTCCTGGTGCCCTGAGGGCAGCTGAGAATGAATGTCACAGATTGTTATTGTAGTGTTACCTGTATCCCACATTAGAATTATAAACAGAATTATAGCCAAAACAGCATGAAAATGAGGCCATTCAGTCCATCCAGGTTGTACTAGTTTTTACAAACTGCAATCCCCTCTCCTGCTCTCTCCCTATACCCTTGCAATTCTTTCCTCATCAGACAGCCATCCTACGCCCTTTCGAAGGGTACATTTACCTGTTTCCTTGGGTCCTTGTCCTCACATGCCACTGACTCCTCAGTCACGGGAAACTATTTTGCTTCTGAACATCTCTCTCAAGTCTCTGCTTTGAATGACTCCAAGCTCATCCACAGAATATAGAACATAGAAAAGTACAGCACAGTACAGGCCCTTTGGCCCACGATGTTGTGCCGTGGAATAATCCTAATCCAAAAATAAAATAACCTAAACTACATTCCCCTCAATTCACTGCTGTCCATGTGCATGTCCAGCAGTCGCTTAAATGTCACTGATGACTCCGCTCCCACGACTACCACTGGTAAACTATTCCATGCGCTCACAACTCTCTGGGTGAAGAACCTCCCTCTGACGTCTCCTCTATACCTTCCTCCTAACACCTTAAAACTATGACCCCTCGTGGCAGTCAATCCTGCCCTGGGGAAAAGTCTCTGGCTAGTGCTGACTCACAGCACTGGGGACTCAGTTCGATTCCAGCCTCGGGTGCCTGTCTGTGTGGAGTTTGCATGTTCTCCCTGTGTCTGCGTGGGTTTCCAGCCACAATCCAAAGATGTGCAGCCTAGGTGGATTCGTCATGCGAAATTGCCCATCAGGTCCAGGCTGGATGGATTAGACATGGGAAATGCAAGGTTACAGGGATAGAGTAGGATTTGGGACTGGGTGGGATGCTCTTTGGAGGCTCACACCAGGGATACTATTTTGAAAATGATCATGGCTGATTATCCAGTTCTGTAGCTTGTTCCCCTTTCTCTTCATACCCTTTAGCCATAAAATCTCATCAAACTCTGTGTTGAAAATGTATTGGCCTCAATAGTGCCCCATTAAGAAAGAATTTGGAACTGCCATTGTTAACGTGTGTTGCTATCTTCAGAGATTTATACATCAACACCAGTAGGTCTCCATCCCCGTGCAATTAGAGATGGACAACAAATGCTGCCTGGCCAGCGATGCCCTCATCCCATGAAGGCATACCTCATTCATCTGCACTAGATTTCTTCAGCAACATGTCCTCATCTGGTACCAGCCTGTCAGTGCGTCCTGAAATATTTCATGACCTTCTTCAGTGTACACGATATCTACAAGATTCACATCACCCATGGAATGAGGCACTGGCTCCTGTGCCCCAAGGTCATTCTCTGATGTTGTTCTTGGCCGAGTAGCAAATTTTGCGGGGATTCCATTAGAAACCACTTAACAGTCTGGAATCTGGCAATTCACCATCATTCCCTCTCCTAACATCTCTCCCTGTGCACCACTCACTCTCCAGCCATCTCTCCCAGTGCACTACTCCCTCTCCAACCAACCCTCCCTGTGTACCATTCCCTCTCTAACCATCACTCCCTGTCCACCACTCACTCCATCCAATGGTCTGTCTCCATTCCCCTTCTACTCTGTCTCCCTCCATTTCCATCCGCCTCTCACTCTGTCTCCATCCCTCTCCCTCTCTGTTTCCACCCCCTCTCGTCTCTGTCCCCCTCCCTCTCTGTCTACTACTGTTTTATTTCTGGGTACTGTTTATATCCAGACAGTCATTGCCCCTGTTCATCTCCAGGTTTCCATTTTGCTGTCAAGAGTAATAATGGTATTTTGCCCTTTGGGAAATTAGGTGGGCAATAAATGAAAGCTAAGGATCCCAGTCGGATCAATGAAAAAACTCAAGGATCACTCTGGAGAATAGCAGTCCCTTTCATTCAAACCCTTCCTAACTGTATTGTGTCCCTTTGCTCAGTATACCTCGCTAGATATTAGCTAATATGGGGACATGAGAGGCCAGTCCCATCATGTTCCAGGGCTGATTAATACTGAAATCTCTCTCTTAATTCATCCTTGGGATATGGGTGTTACTGGCTGGGACCAGCATTTATTGCCAATTCCGAGTTCCCCCCGGAGAAGGCGGTGCTGGGCTGCCTTCTGAGTTAATAATCAAGACAACAAGCGTTTAAATAGAACCTTCAGGCTGTTTGAGAATGTAATTTTCCTGCGAACAGATCTGGAACTGAAAGAATTACAAGGGCGACGGTTTTGGATCTGACCTGGTCTTGCTGCAGTTAAGGAAACACCACATCAGTTCATCGAGGACCAATAAGGTTGTGGTAGCTGTTAATTTGCCCAAAGGGAATATAAGACCTGGAGGAGACCATTCCACTGGAGACTCCAGCAACTTGTTCACAGATGTTCGACCATCTGGTCTGTGTTTCCTTGCTTTCCCACAGTCACTTTTCTTAAATAGCTGCATGGCATGCAAATACAAGTCTCTCGCTCAGTAAAGGGCAGTGAGAGACATTGAGCGAAGCAAATGCGTCTGTCATGACCTGATTGAATGACAGTAGACTCGCCTCCTACTGCTCAATGTGACCAAGCAGAGGGTCTGAGTGATTCTGGCCTCCTTGTCTTCTGAAGATCCGACACAGTAATTGTGAGCAAGAACGTAGAACATAGAGCAGAACAGAACGTAGAGCTGCAAGTTGAATATTGCAGAAGGACCAAGTGACAATGACCTAGATTTGTTTCTCAGGCTGGCTCAGTCAAATGGGTTTTGACCTCCTTGACCTCACGGCTGTCCTTTCTCCTCCAAGCCAGTGTCTAACCACTAGATCCTGTGGTCAGCTCGGTGAATCAGTGCATCACAGAGAGGATCGAGGCTGATGCAAAACATTGGTTTGTGAGAAAAACCGTTCAGATTCATAGGACCATAGGAAGTAGTGACAGGAGGAGGCCATATTGCCCCTCAAGCTTGCTCCACCATTCGATAGGATCATGGCTAATCCCAATGCTTCTCACATTCACTTTGCTGCCCTTTCCTCTATCACTTAATTCAACAATTGATCAAGGACGAAGGAATCACACGTCAGAAATTTTAACTGACAAATGAGGAACAAAGGCTAGGCCTGTAACTGCACCCATACACCTTTAGCCTTTACAATCTCCACATCAACTCCAACTATCAGGAGGCCATTTGGCCCACTGTGTCTGTGTTGGCTCTCTGAATGAGCAAATGACTTTGTGCCATTCTTCCACCTCCTCTCTGTAATCCACACAATCTTTCTTTTTGGATAATTCCCTTTTCAATACTTCAATTAAATCTCCCTCCACCACACTCTCAGGCAGCACATTCCAGATCCCAACCTCTCACTCTGTGGAAATGCTTTTCTCCCATCACCATTGCTTCTATTCCCAATTATCCAAAATCTGTGTCCTCTGGATCTTGATCCTTTACCCGTGGGAAGTCCCTTGTGATTTCCAAAACAATTATTAAATCTCCTCCTAGTTGTCTCCAAGTCACTCCCCATCCTGACTTGGAAATATATCGCCGTTCCTTCGCTGTCAATGGGTCAAAATCCTGGAATTTCCTCCCTCAGGGACATTGTGGATCAACCCACAGCACATGGGCTGCAGTGGTTCAAGAAGGCAGCTCACCCCACCTTCTCAAGGGGCAACTAGGGACGGGCAATAAATGCTGGGCCCAGACACTTGGATAAGTAAAGAAAAGGCCTTCCTTTCTCCAATGTGTTCTCACACCTGAAACTCCACATCTCACATTCTCATGAGCATTTTTTCTCCACTGTCTCTAACGCCTGCACATCCTTCCTAAAGTGTTGAGTCAGAATTGGACACAAAACTCCAGCTGAGGTCTAACTTTCAACTTATACACATTCAGTGTAACCAGTCCAGGTCTATCCTCTGTGTCCCCAGTTATAAAACACAGAATGTGGTCTGGTCTTAAAACCTGACCTGAGGGTGTGGAGTAGCAGATAGTGAAGGGGACTGTCAGAGATTACAGCAGAATATAGATAGACTGGAGAGTTGGGCAGATAAATGGCAGATGGAGTTCAATCCGGGCAAATGTGAGGTGATGCATTTTGGACACTCAAATACAAGGGCGAACTATACAGTAAATGGAAAAGTCCTGGGGAAAATTGATGAACAGAGAGATCTGGGTGTTCAGGTCCATTGTTCCCTGAAGGTGACAACACAGGTCAGTAGGGTGGTCAAGAAGACATATGGCATGCTTTCCTTCATTGGGCAGGGTACTGAGTACAAGAGTTGGCAGGTCATGTTGCAGTTGTATAGGACTTTGGTTCGGCCACATTTGGAGTACTGTGTACAGTTCTGGTCGCCACATCACCAAAAGGATGTGGATGCTTTGGAGAGGGTGCAGAGGAGGTTCACCAGAATGTTGCCTGGTATGGAGGGTGATAGCTATGAAGACAGGTTGAGTAGATTAGGATATTTCCATTAGAAAGATGGAGATTGAAGGGGGACCTGATTGAGGTCTACAAAATCATGAGGGGTATAGACAGGCTGGTTAGCAAGAAGCTTTTTCCCAGAGTGGGGGGACTCAATTACTAGGGGTCATGAGTTCAAAGTGAGAGGAGGAAAGTTTAAGGGAGATATGTGTGGAAAGTTCTTTACACAGAGGGTGGTGGGTGTCTGGAACGCGTTGCCAGCGGAAGTGGTAGAGGGGGCACAATAGTGTCATTTAAGATGTATCTGGACAGGTACATGGATGGGCAGGGAGCAGAGGGATACAGATCCCTGGAAAATAGATGACAGGTTGATGCAGAGGATTTGAATCAGTGCAGGCTTGGAGGGCCGAAGGGCCTGTTCCTGTGCTGTAATTTTCTTTGTTCTTTGTTCTTTGAGGGGTAACATTTTCACACAGAGGGTGGTGTGTGTATGGAATGAGCTGCCAGAGGAAGTGGTGGAGGCTGGTACATTTACAACATTTAAAAGGCATCTAGTTGGGTATATGAGTAGGAAGGGTTCAGAGGGATATTTGCCAAATGCTGGCAAATGGGACCAGGTCATTTAGGAATATCTGGTCAGTACTGACGGGTTAGGTCATAGGGTCTGTTTCCATACTGTGTAGCTCTATGACTCTATGAACTGTTTGTTCTGTCACTTTTAATAACACATGCACACTTACACTCAGATCCCTGTGCATCCCTTTGCGGGTTAGTAAATTTGCAGATGACACGAAGGTCGGTGGAGTTGTGGATAGTGACGAAGGATGCTGTAGGTTGCAGAGAGACATAGATAAGCTGCAGAGCTGGGCTGAGAGGTGGCAAATGGAGTTTAATGTGGACAAGTGTGAGGTGATGCACTTTGGTAGGAGTAACAGGAATGCAAAGTACAGGGCTGATGGTAAGATTCTTAGTAGTGTAGATGAGCAGAGAGATCTCGGTGTGTATGTACATAGATCCTTAAAAGTTGCCACCCAGGTTGACAGGGCTGTTAAGAAGGCATACAGTGTTTTAGCTTTTATTAATAGACGGATCGAGTTCCAGAACCAAGAGGTTATGCTGCAGCTGTACAAAACTCTGGTGCGGCCGCACTTGGAGTATTGTATACAGTTCTGGTCACCGCATTATAAGAAGGATGTGGAAGCTTTGGAAAGGGTGCAGAGGAGATTTACTAGGATGTTGCCTGGTATGGAGGGAAGGTCTTATGAGGAAAGGCTGAGGGGCTTGAGGCTGTTTTCATTAGTGAGAAGAAGGTTGAGAGGTGACTTAATTGAATCATATAAAATAATCAGAGGGTTAGATAGGGTGGATAGGGAGAGCATTTTTCCTAGGATGGTGACGGCGAGCATGAGGGGGCATAGCTTTAAATTGAGGGGTGAAAGATATAGGACAGATGTCAGAGGTAGTTTCTTTACTCAGAGAGTAGGAAGGGAATGGAACGCTTTGCCTGCAACGGTAGTAGATTCGCCAACTTTAGGTACATTTAAGTCGTCGTTGGATAAGCATATGGACGTACATGGAATAGTGTAGGTTAGATGGGCTTGAGATCGGTATGACAGGTCGGCACAACATTGAGGGCTGAAGGGCCTGTACTGTGCTGTAATGTTCTATGTTCTAACATCATCAAAGACCCATCACATCCCGGTACTGATCTCCTACAGCCTCTTCTGTCCGGTAGGAGGTACAGAAACCTGAACACTCGCACCAGCAGGTTCAGGAACAGCTTCTTCCCAGTTGTTAGTAAACAGCTGAATGGATTCTCAAACTTCAAATAATGTTGATCATGGTTTTGTGCACCTCCTGTGCAGCTGTAGCTCTGTAGGCCTTGCTGTGTCTAAGTTCCCTATGATCTGTATGTCCTTGTTTACTATGGTCTGCCTGTACTGCTCGTTTCTGAGGAAGGATGCTCCTGCTCTGGAGGGAGTGCAGCGAGGGTTTACCAGGCTGATTCCAGGGATGGTGGGTCTGACATATGAGGAGAGATTAACTCGGTTGGGATTATTTTCGCAGGAGTCGAGACAAATGACAGGGGATCTCTTAGGGACTTATACAATTCCAACGGGACTGGACAAGGTGGATGCAGGGAGGATGTTCCTGAAGGTGGGTGTGTCCGGAGCCAGGGGTCACAGTATGGTCTTCTTAGCTAGCACCCTCCATACCAGGCAACATCCTGGTGAACCTCCTCTGCACCCTCTCCAAAGCGTCCATATCCTTTTGGTAATGTGGCGACCAGAACTGTACACAGTACTCCAAATGTGGCCGAGCCAAAGTCTCATACAACTGTAACATGACCTGCCATCTCTTGTACTCAATATCCCGCCCAATGAAGGAAAGCATGCCATATGCCTTCTTGACCACTCTATCAACCTGCGTTGTCACCTTCAAGGAACAATGGACCTGAACACTCAGATCTCTCTGTACATCAATTTTCCCCAGGGCTTTTTCATTTACCATATAGTTCACTATTGAATTGGATCTTCCAAAATACATCACCTCACATTTGCCCGGATTGAACTCCATCTGCCATTTATCTGCCCAACTCTCCAGTCTATCTATATTCTGCTGCATTCTCTGACAGTCCCCTTCACTATCTGCTACTCCACCAATCTTAGTGTCATCTGAGAACTTGCTAATCAGACCATCTATAGCTTCCTCCAGATCATTTACATATATCACAAACAACAGTGGTCCCAGCACAGATCCCTGTGGAACACCACTGGTCACAGGTCTCCAATTTGAGAAACTCCCTTCTACTACTACCCTCTGTCTCCTGTTGCGTAGCCAGTTTTTTATCCATCTAGCTAGCACACCCTGGATTCCATGTGACTTCACTTTCTCCATCAGCCTGCCATGGGAAACCTTATCAAACACCTTACTGAAGTCCATGTATATCTACAGCCCTTCTCTCATCAATCAACTATGTCACATCCTCTAAGAATTCTATCAAGTTGACCTGGGAGTGTTTGATGGGGGAGCAGTGTAAAGGAAGACTTATTCTGTATCTAACCCCGTGCTGTCCCTGAGCTGGGAGTGTTTGATGGGGGAGAGTGTAGAGGGAACTGTACTCTGTGTCTAACCCTGTGCTGTCTCTGACCTGGGAGTGTTTGAAGGGGGACAGAGTAGAGGGAGCTTTATCCGGTATCTAACCCGTGCTGCCCCAGTGTAGGTTCAGTGAATAAGGGGGTGGACCTGTCACAGAGTTTGATACAAACCTTGCGACTACAGTAAGAGGAAGTGTGACTTTGGGGAAGCGCAGTTCAGCTGATCTGTGTGAATGCGATACACGGGCAGCTCAGAGAGAATGGGAATACTCCTGGGACGTCTGCAGGAAATGACGAATATGGTAAGGTCCCAGCCCTGAAGGGAGGGAGGGTAATGACCCCCAGCCTGTGACTGACCTTTTTGTTCAGCTCTCACCAACATTATATCATCATTCAAGAACAATCACGAGAGTGCGATTCAAGCAAACAGCGTATGAACCTCAAACCATGCCCTTAAATTGATGGAGTTCGTTCATGGGAAAATTATCATCATTATTTACATTTCAAACATAGTCCCAACATCAAACTATCATTGAGAGAGTTATTATTTTCGCTGTTATGACTTCGATTTTGGGTCTGTTCTTACTGCTACACAGGAGGCTATTCAGCCGCCGTTTGATCCTGTTACACAGTTTGTAACTACAGAATGACAGAAACATACAGGCCTGAAGTAGCCAAGAAAGTCAGCCACTCAACCCCAGGGAAAGAAAACTCGTGTAAAGGAAGGGACTAGGCCAACTGAAGAAGGATCATCTCAACATCAGAAGCAGGAAACTAACACCATCAAACAAACACCATCAAACAAACAACATCAAACAAACACCATCACACAAACACCATCACACAAACACCATCACACAAATACCATCAAACAAACACCATCAAACAAACACCATCACACAAACACCATCACACAAACACCATCAAAAAGACACCATCACACTAACACCATCAAACAAACACCATCACACAAACACCATTACACAAACAGCATCAAACAAACACCATCACACAAACACCATCAAACAAACACCATCACACAAACACCATCAGACTAACACCATCAGACTAACACCATCACACAAACGCCATCACATGAACACCATCAAACAAACACCATCACACAAACACCATCACACTAACACCATCAAACAAACACCATCACACAAACATCATCAAACAAACACCATCACACAAACGCCATCAAAGAAACACCATCAAACAAAACCATCAACCAAACACCATCACACAAACACCATCACACAAACACCATCAAACAAACACCATCACACAAACACCATCACACGAACACCATCAAACAAACACCATCACACAATCACCATCAAACAAACACCATCAAACAAACACCATCAACCAAACACCATCACACAAACACCATCACACAAACACCATCAAACAAACACCATCACACAAACACCATCACACAAAATCCATCAAACAAAGACCATCACACAAACACCATCACACTAACACCATCAAACAAACACCATCACACAATCACAATCAAACAAACACCATCACACAAACACCATCACACAAATACCATCAAACAAACACCATCACACAAACACCATCACACAAACACCATCAAACAAACACCATCACACAAACACCATCAGACAAACACCATCAAACAAACACCATCACACAAACACCATCACACAAACACCATGAAACAAAGACCATCACACAATCACCATCAAACAAACACCATCACACAAACACCATCACACTAACACCATCACACTAACACCATCAAACAAACACCATCACACAATCACCATCAAACAAACACCATCAAACAAACACGATCACAATAACACCATCAAAAAAACACCATCAAACAAACACCATCACACAAACACCATCAAAAAAACACCATCACACTAACACCATCAAACAAACACCATCACACAAACACCATTACACAAACACCATCAAACAAACACCATCACAAAAACACCATCAACCAAACACAATCACACAAACACATTCACACAAACACCATCAAACAAACACCATCACACAAACACCATCACACTAACACCATCAAACAAAGACCATCACACAAATACCATCAAGCAAACACCATCACAGAAACACCATCACACAAACACCATGAAACAAACACCATCACACAAACACCATCACACAAATACCATCAAGCAAACACCATCACACAAACACCATCACACAAACACCATGAAACAAAGACCATCAAACAAACACCATCACACAAACACCATCAAACAAACACCATCACAAAAACACCATCAAACAAACACCATCACACAAACACCATCACACTAACACCATCACACAAACACCATCAAACAAACACCATCACACAAACACCATCAAATAAACACAATCAAACAAACACCATCACACAAACACCATCAGACTAACACCATCACACAAACACCATCACACAAACACCTTCAACCAAACACCATCAAACAAACACCATCACACTAACACCATCCCACAAAGACCATCAAACAAACACCATCACACTAACACCATCACACAAACACCATCAAACAAACACCATCAAACAAACACCATCACACGAACACCATCACACAAACACCATCACACAAACACCATCACACTAACACCATCACACTAACACCATCACACAAACACCGTCACACGAACACCATCAAACAAACACCTTCACACAAACACCATCAAAGAAACACCATCAAACAAACACCATCAACCAAACACCATCACACAAACACCATCACACAAACACCATCAAACAAACACCATCACACAAACACCATCACACTAACACCATCAAACAAACACCATCACACAATCACCATCAAACAAACGCCATCACACAAACACCTTCACACAAACACCATGACACTAACACCATCAAACAAACACCATCACACAATCACAATCAAACAAACACCATCACACAAACACCATTACACAAATACCATCAAACAAACACCATCACACAAACACCATCACACAAACACCATCAAACAAACACCATCACACAAACACCATGAAACAAAGACCATCACACAATCACCATCACACAAACACCATCAAAAAAACACCATCACACTAACACCATCAAAGAAACACCATCACACAAACACCATCACACAAACACCATCAAACAAACACCATCACAAAAACACCATCAAACAAACACCATCACACAAACACCATCACACTAACACCATCACACAAACACCATCAAACAAACACGATCAAACAAACACCATCAAATAAACACAATCAAACAAACACCATCACACAAACACCATCAGACTAACACCATCACACAAACACCATCACACAAACACCTTAAAACAAACACCATCAAACAAACACCATCACACTAACACCATCCCACAAAGACCATCAAACAAACACCATCACACTAACACCATCACACAAACACCATCAAACAAACACCATCAAACAAACACCATCACACGAACACAATCACACAAACACCATCACACAAACACCATCACACTAACACCATCACACAAACACCTTTACACGAACACCATCAAACAAACACCTTCACACAAACACCATCAAAGAAACACCATCAAACAAACACCATCAACCAAACACCATCACACAAACACCATCACACAAACACCATCAAACAAACACCATCACACAAACACCATCACACTAACACCATCAAACAAACAGCATCACACAATCACCATCAAACAAACGCCATCACACAAACACCTTCACACAAACACCATCACACTAACACCATCAAACAAACACCATCACACAATCACAATCAAACAAACACCATCACACAAACACCATGAAACAAAGACCATCACACAATCACCATCAAACAAACACCATCACACAAACACCATCACACTAACACCATCACACTAACATCATCAAACAAACACCATCACACAAACACCATCACACTAACACCATCAAACAAACACCATCAAACAAACACCATCACACAAACACCATCACACAAACACCATCAAAAAAACACCATCACACTAACACCATCAAACAAACACCATCACACAAACACCAATACACAAACACCATCAAACAAACACCATCACACAAACACCATCAAACAAACACCATCACACAAACACCATCACACTAACACCATCACACAAACACCATCACACAAACACCATCACACAAACACCATCAAATAAACACAATCAAACAAACACCATCACACAAACACCATCAGACAAACACCATCACACAAACAACATCAAACAAACACCATCACACATACACCATCACACAAACACCATCACACAAACACCATCAAACAAACACCATCAAACAAAAACCATCACACAAACACCATCACACAAACACCATTACACAAACAGCATCAAACAAACACCATCACACAAACACCATCAAACAAACACCATCACACAAACACCATCACACAAACAACATCACACAAACACCATCACACTAACGCCATCAAATAAACACCATCAAACAAACACCATCACACAAACACCATCAGACTAACATCATCAGACTAAAGCCATCACACAAACGCCATCACATGAACACCATCAAACAAACACCATCACACAAACACCATCACACTAACACCATCAAACAAACACCATCACACAAACATCATCAAACAAACACCATCAAACAAACACCATCACACAATCACCATCAAAGAAACACCATCAAACAAACACCATCACAAAAACACCATCACACAAACACCATCACACAATCACCATCAAAGAAACACCATCAAACAAACACCATCAAACAAACACCATCACACAAACACCATCACACAAACACCATCACACAAACACCATCAAACAAACACCATCACACAAACACCATCACACAATCACCATCAAACAAACACCATCACACAAACACCATCACACAAACACCATCAAAAAAGACCATCACACAAACACCATCACACTAACACCATCAAACAAACACCATCACACAATCACAATCAAACAAACACCATCACACAAACACCATCACACAAATACCATCAAACAAACACCATCACACAAACACCATCAAACAAACACCATCACACAAACACCATCACACAAACACCATCAAACAAACACCATCACACAAACACCATCACACAAACACCATGAAACAAAGACCATCACACAATCACCATCAAACAAACACCATCACACAAACACCATCACACTAACACCATCACACTAACACCATCAAACAAACACCATCACACAATCACCATCAAACAAACACTATCACACAAACACCATCACAATAACACCATCAAAAAAACACCATCAAACAAACACCATCACACAAACACCATCACACAATCACAATCAAACAAACACCATCACACAAACACCATCATACAAATACCATCAAACAAACACCATCACACAAACACCATCACACAAACACCATCACACAAACACCATCACACAAACACCATCAAACAAACACCATCACACAAACACCATCACACAAACACCATGAAACAAACACCATCACACAAACACCATCACACAATCACCGTCAAACAAACACCATCACACAAACACCATCACACAAACACCATCACACAAACACCATCAAACAAAGACCATCACACAAACACCATCAAACAATCACCATCAAACAAACACCATCAAACAAACACCATCAACCAAACACCATCACACAAACACCATCAAACAAACACCATCACACTAACACCATCAAACAAACACCATCACACAATCACTATCAAACAAACACCATCACACAAACACCATCACACAAACACCATCACACTAACACCATCAAACAAACACCATCACACAATCACAATCAAACAAACACCATCACACAAACACCATCACACAAACACCATGAAACAAAGACCATCACACAATCACCATCAAACAAACACCATCACACAAACACCATCACACTAACACCATCACACTAACACCATCACACAAACACCATCAAACAAACACCATCACACAAACACCATCAAACAAACACCATCACACAAACACCATCAAAGAAACACCATCAAACAAACACCATCAACCAAACACCATCACACTAACACCATCAAACAAACACCATCAAACAAACACCATCACACAAACACCATCAAAGAAACACCATCAAACAAACACCATCAACCAAACACCATCACACAAACACCATCACACAAACACCATCAAACAAACACCATCACACAAAAACCATCACACGAACACCATCAAACAAACACCATCACACAATCACCATCAAACAAACACCATCAAACAAACACCATCAACCAAACACCATCACAAAAACACCATCACACAAACACCATCAAACAAACACCATCACACAAACACCATCACACAAACACCATCACACAAACACCATCACACAAACACCATCACACAAACACCATCAAACAAAGACCATCACACAAACACCATCACACTAACACCATCAAACAAACACCATCACACAATCACAATCACACAAACACAATCAAACAAACACCATCACACAAACACCATCACACAAACACCATCACACAAACACCTTCAACCAAACACCATCAAACAAACACCATCACACTAACACCATCCCACAAAGACCATCAAACAAACACCATCACACTAACACCATCACACAAACACCATCAAACAAACACCATCAAACAAACACCATCACACGAACACCATCACACAAACACCATCACACAAACACCATCACACTAACACCATCACACTAACACCATCACACAAACACCGTCACACGAACACCATCAAACAAACACCTTCACACAAACACCATCAAACAAACACCATCAAACAAACACCATCAACCAAACACCATCACACAAACACCATCACACAATCACCATCAAACAAACGCCATCACACAAACACCTTCACACAAACACCATCACACAAACACCATCAAACAAACACCATCACACAAACACCATGAAACAAAGACCATCACACCATCACCATCACACAAACACCATCACACTAACACCATCAAACAAACACCATCACACAAACACCATTACACAAACACCATGAAACAAACACCATCACAAAAACACCATCAAACAAACACCATCACACAAACACCATCACACTAACACCATCACACAAACACCATCAAACAAACACCATCACACAAACACCATCAAATAAACACAATCAAACAAACACCATCACACAAACACCATCAGACTAACACCATCACACAAACACCATCACACAAACACCTTCAAACAAACACCATCAAACAAACACCATCACACTAACACCATCCCACAAAGACCATCAAACAAACACCATCACACTAAGACCATCACACAAACACCATCAAACAAACACCATCACACGAACACAATCACACAAACACCATCACACAAACACCATCACACTAACACCATCACACAAACACCATCACACGAACACCATCAAACAAACACCTTCACACAAACACCATCAAAGAAACACCATCAAACAAACACCATCAACCAAACACCATCAAACAAACACCATCACACAATCACAATCAAACAAACACCATCACACAAACACCATTACACAAATACCATCAAACAAACACCATCACACAAACACCATCACACAAACACCATCAAACAAACACCATCACACAAACACCATGAAACAAAGACCATCACACAATCACCATCACACAAACACCATCAAAAAAACACCATCACACTAACACCATCAAACAAACACCATCACACAAACACCATTACACAAACACCATCAAACAAACACCATCACAAAAACACCATCAAACAAACACCATCACACAAACACCATCACACTAACACCATCGCACAAACACCATCAAACAAACACCATCACACAAACACCATCAAATAAACACAATCAAACAAACACCATCACACAAACACCATCAGACTAACACCATCACACAAACACCATCACACAAACACCTTCAAACAAACACCATCAAACAAACACCATCACACTAACACCATCCCACAAAGACCATCAAACAAACACCATCACACTAACACCATCACACAAACACCATCAAACAAACACCATCAAACAAACACCATCACACGAACACAATCACACAAACACCATCACACAAACACTATCACACTAACACCATCACACAAACACCGTCACACGAACACCATCAAACAAACACCTTCACACAAACACCATCAAAGAAACACCATCAAACAAACACCATCAAACAAACACCATCACACAAACACCATCACACAAACACCATCAAACAAACACCATCACACAAACACCATCACACTAACACCATCAAACAAAGACCATCACACAATCACCATCAAACAAACACCATCACACAAACACCATCACACTAACACCATCACACTAACATCATCAAACAAACACCATCACACAAACACCATCACACTAACACCATCAACAAACACCATCAAACAAACACCATCACACAAACACCATCACACAAACACCATCAAAAAAACACCATCACACTAACACCATCAAACAAACACCATCACACAAACACCAATACACAAACACCATCAAACAAACACCATCACACAAACACCATCAAACAAACACCATCACACAAACACCATCACACTAACACCATGACACAAACACCATCACACAAACACCATCAAATAAACACAATCAAACAAACACCATCACACTAACACCATCCCACAAAGACCATCAAACAAACACCATCAAACTAACACCATCAAACAAACAACATCACACAAACACCATCACACAACCGCCATCACACAAACACCATCACACTAACACCATCACACAAACACGGTCACACAAACACCATCAAACAAACACCATCACACAAACACCATCAAAGAAACACCATCAAACAAACACCATCACACGAACACCATCACACAAACACCATCACACAAACACCATCACACTAACACCATCACACTAACACCATCACACAAACACCGTCACACGAACACCATCAAACAAACACCATCAAACAAAAACCATCAACCAAACACCATCACACAAACACCATCAAACAAACACCATCACACTAACACCATCAAACAAACACCATCACACAATCACTATCAAACAAACACCATCACACAAACACCATCACACAAACACCATCACACTAACACCATCAAACAAACACCATCACACGAACACAATCACACAAACACCATCACACAAACACTATCACACTAACACCATCACACAAACACCGTCACACGAACACCATCAAACAAACACCTTCACACAAACAACATCAAAGAAACACCATCAAACAAACACCATCAAACAAACACCATCACACAAACACCATCACACAAACACCATCAAACAAACACCATCACACAAACACCATCACACTAACACCATCAAACAAAGACCATCACACAATCACCATCAAACAAACACCATCACACAAACACCATCACACTAACACCATCACACTAACATCATCAAACAAACACCATCACACAAACACCATCACACTAACACCATCAAACAAACACCATCAAACAAACACCATCACACAAACACCATCACACAAACACCATCAAAAAAACACCATCACACTAACACCATCAAACAAACACCATCACACAAACACCAATACACAAACACCATCAAACAAACACCATCACACAAACACCATCAAACAAACACCATCACACAAACACCATCACACTAACACCATCACACTAACACCATCACACAAACACCATCAAATAAACACAATCAAACAAACACCATCACACTAACACCATCCCACAAAGACCATCAAACAAACACCATCAAACTAACACCATCAAACAAACACCATCAAAAAAACACCATCAAACAAACAACATCACACAAACACCATCACACAACCGCCATCACACAAACACCATCACACTAACACCATCACACAAACACGGTCACACAAACACCATCAAAGAAACATCATCACACAAACACCATCAAAGAAACACCATCAAACAAACACCATCACACGAACACCATCACACAAACACCATCACACAAACACCATCACACTAACACCATCACACTAACACCATCACACAAACACCGTCACACGAACACCATCAAACAAACACCATCAAACAAACACCATCAACCAAACACCATCACACAAACACCATCAAACAAACACCATCACACTAACACCATCAAACAAACACCATCACACAATCACTATCAAACAAACACCATCACACAAACACCATCACACAAACACCATCACACTAACACCATCAAACAAACACCATCACACAATCACAATCAAACAAACACCATCACACAAACACCATCACACAAACACCATGAAACAAAGACCATCACACAATCACCATCAAACAAACACCATCACACAAACACCATCACACTAACACCATCACACTAACACCATCAAACAAACACCATCAAACAAACACCATCACACAAACACCATCAAACAAACACCATCACACAAACACCATCAAAGAAACACCATCAAACAAACACCATCAACCAAACACCATGACACTAACACCATCAAACAAACACCATCAAACAAACACCATCACACAAACACCATCAAAGAAACACCATCAAACAAACACCATCAACCAAACACCATCACACAAACACCATCACACAAACACCATCAAACAAACACCATCACACAAAAACCATCACACGAACACCATCAAACAAACACCATCACACAATCACCATCAAACAAACACCATCAAACAAACACCATCAACCAAACACCATCACAAAAACACCATCACACAAACACCATCAAACAAACACCATCACACAAACACCATCACACAAACACCATCACACAAACACCATCACACAAACACCATCACACAAACACCATCAAACAAAGACCATCACACAAACACCATCACACTAACACCATCAAACAAACACCATCACACAATCACAATCACACAAACACAATCAAACAAACACCATCACACAAACACCATCACACAAACACCATCACACAAACACCTTCAACCAAACACCATCAAACAAACACCATCACACTAACACCATCCCACAAAGACCATCAAACAAACACCATCACACTAACACCATCACACAAACACCATCACACAAACACCATCAAACAAACACCATCACACGAACACCATCACACAAACACCATCACACAAACACCATCACACTAACACCATCACACTAACACCATCACACAAACACCGTCACACGAACACCATCAAACAAACACCTTCACACAAACACCATCAAACAAACACCATCAAACAAACACCATCAACCAAACACCATCACACAAACACCATCACACAATCACCATCAAACAAACGCCATCACACAAACACCTTCACACAAACACCATCACACAAACACCATCAAACAAACACCATCACACAAACACCATGAAACAAAGACCATCACACCATCACCATCACACAAACACCATCACACTAACACCATCAAACAAACACCATCACACAAACACCATTACACAAACACCATGAAACAAACACCATCACAAAAACACCATCAAACAAACACCATCACACAAACACCATCACACTAACACCATCACACAAACACCATCAAACAAACACCATCACACAAACACCATCAAATAAACACAATCAAACAAACACCATCACACAAACACCATCAGACTAACACCATCACACAAACACCATCACACAAACACCTTCAAACAAACACCATCAAACAAACACCATCACACTAACACCATCCCACAAAGACCATCAAACAAACACCATCACACTAACACCATCACACAAACACCATCAAACAAACACCATCAAACAAACACCATCACACGAACACAATCACACAAACACCATCACACAAACACCATCACACTAACACCATCACACAAACACCATCACACGAACACCATCAAACAAACACCTTCACACAAACACCATCAAAGAAACACCATCAAACAAACACCATCAACCAAACACCATCAAACAAACACCATCACACAATCACAATCAAACAAACACCATCACACAAACACCATTACACAAATACCATCAAACAAACACCATCACACAAACACAATCACACAAACACCATCAAACAAACACCATCACACAAACACCATGAAACAAAGACCATCACACAATCACCATCACACAAACACCATCAAAAAAACACCATCACACTAACACCATCAAACAAACACCATCACACAAACACCATTACACAAACACCATCAAACAAACACCATCACAAAAACACCATCAAACAAACACCATCACACAAACACCATCACACTAACACCATCGCACAAACACCATCAAACAAACACCATCACACAAACACCACCAAATAAACACAATCAAACAAACACCATCACACAAACACCATCAGACTAACACCATCACACAAACACCATCACACAAACACCTTCAAACAAACACCATCAAACAAACACCATCACACTAACACCATCCCACAAAGACCATCAAACAAACACCATCACACTAACACCATCACACAAACACCATCAAACAAACACCATCAAACAAACACCATCACACGAACACAATCACACAAACACCATCACACAAACACTATCACACTAACACCATCACACAAACACCGTCACACGAACACCATCAAACAAACACCTTCACACAAACACCATCAAAGAAACACCATCAAACAAACACCATCAAACAAACACCATCACACAAACACCATCACACAAACACCATCAAACAAACACCATCACACAAACACCATCACACTAACACCATCAAACAAAGACCATCACACAATCACCATCAAACAAACACCATCACACAAACACCATCACACTAACACCATCACACTAACATCATCAAACAAACACCATCACACAAACACCATCACACTAACACCATCAAACAAACACCATCAAACAAACACCATCACACAAACACCATCACACAAACACCATCAAAAGAACACCATCACACTAACACCATCAAACAAACACCATCACACAAACACCAATACACAAACACCATCAAACAAACACCATCACACAAACACCATCAAACAAACACCATCACACAAACACCATCACACTAACACCATGACACAAACACCATCACACAAACACCATCAAATAAACACAATCAAACAAACACCATCACACTAACACCATCCCACAAAGACCATCAAACAAACACCATCAAACTAACACCATCAAACAAACACCATCAAAAAAACACCATCAAACAAACAACATCACACAAACACCATCACACAACCGCCATCACACAAACACCATCACACTAACACCATCTCACAAACACGGTCACACAAACACCATCAAACAAACACCATCACACAAACACCATCAAAGAAACACCATCAAACAAACACCATCACACGAACACCATCACACAAACACCATCACACAAACACCATCACACTAACACCATCACACTAACACCATCACACAAACACCGTCACACGAACACCATCAAACAAACACCTTCACACAAACACCATCAAAGAAACACCATCAAACAAACACCATCAACCAAACACCATCACACAAACACCATCACACAATCACCATCAAACAAACGCCATCACACAAACACCTTCACACAAACACCATCACACTAACACCATCAAACAAACACCATCACACAATCACAATCAAACAAACACCATCACACAAACACCATTACACAAATACCATCAAACAAACACCATCACACAAACACCATCACACAAACACCATCAAACAAACACCATCACACAAACACCATGAAACAAAGACCATCACACAATCACCATCACACAAACACCATCACAAAAACACCATCAAACAAACACCATCACACAAACACCATCACACTAACACCATCACACAAACACCATCAAACAAACACCATCACACAAACACCATCAAATAAACACAATCAAACAAACACCATCACACAAACACCATCAGACTAACACCATCACACAAACACCATCACACAAACACCTTCAAACAAACACCATCAAACAAACACCATCACACTAACACCATCCCACAAAGACCATCAAACAAACACCATCACACTAACACCATCACACAAACACCATCAAACAAACACCATCAAACAAACACCATCACACGAACACAATCACACAAACACCATCACACAAACACCATCACACTAACACCATCACACAAACACCGTCACACGAACACCATCAAACACCATCACACAATCACAATCAAACAAACACCATCACACAAACACCATTACACAAATACCATCAAACAAACACCATCACACAAACACCATCACACAAACACCATCAAACAAACACCATCACACAAACACCATGAAACAAAGACCATCACACAATCACCATCACACAAACACCATCAAAAAAACACCATCACATTAACACCATCAAACAAACACCATCACACAAACACCATTACACAAACACCATCAAACAAACACCATCACAAAAACACCATCAAACAAACACCATCACACAAACACCATCACACTAACACCATCGCACAAACACCATCAAACAAACACCATCACACAAACACCATCAAATAAACACAATCAAACAAACACCATCACACAAACACCATCAGACTAACACCATCACACAAACACCATCACACAAACACCTTCAAACAAACACCATCAAACAAACACCATCACACTAACACCATCCCACAAAGACCATCAAACAAACACCATCACACTAACACCATCACACAAACACCATCAAACAAACACCATCAAACAAACACCATCACACGAACACAATCACACAAACACCATCACACAAACACTATCACACTAACACCATCACACAAACACCGTCACACGAACACCATCAAACAAACACCTTCACACAAACACCATCAAAGAAACACCATCAAACAAACACCATCAAACAAACACCATCACACAAACACCATCACACAAACACCATCAAACAAACACCATCACACAAACACCATCACACTAACACCATCAAACAAAGACCATCACACAATCACCATCAAACAAACACCATCACACAAACACCATCACACTAACACCATCACACTAACATCATCAAACAAACACCATCACACAAACACCATCACACTAACACCATCAAACAAACACCATCAAACAAACACCATCACACAATCACCATCACACAAACACCATCAAAAAAACACCATCACACTAACACCATCAAACAAACACCATCACACAAACACCAATACACAAACACCATCAAACAAACACCATCACACAAACACCATCAAACAAACACCATCACACAAACACCATCACACTAACACCATGACACAAACACCATCACACAAACACCATCAAATAAACACAATCAAACAAACACCATTACACTAACACCATCCCACAAAGACCATCAAACAAACACCATCACACTAACACCATCAAACAAACACCATCAAAAAAACACCATCAAACAAACAACATCACACAAACACCATCACACAAACGCCATCACACAAACACCATCACACTAACACCATCACACAAACACCGTCACACAAACACCATCAAACAAACACCATCACACAAACACCATCAAAGAAACACCATCAAACAAACACCATCACACAAACACCATCACACAAACGCCATCACACAAACACCATCAAACAAACACCACCACACAATCACCATCAAACAAACACCATCACACAAACACCATCACACAAACACCATCACACTAACACCATCAAACAAACACCATCACACAATCACAATCAAACAAACACCATCACACAAATACCATCACACAAATAACATCAAACAAACACCATCACACAAACACCATCAAACAAACACCATCACACAAACACCATCACACAAACACCATCACACTAACACCATCAAACAAACACCATCAAACAAACACCATCACACAAACACCATCAAACAAACACCATCACACAAACACCATCAAAGAAACACCATCACACAAACACCAACAAACACCATCACACTAACACCATCAATCAAACACCATCAAACAAACACCATCACACAAACACCATCAAAGAAACACCATCAAACAAACACCATCAACCAAACACCATCACACAAACACCATCACACAAACACCATCAAACAAACACCATCACACAAAAACCATCACACGAACATCATCAAACAAACACCATCACACAATCACCATCAAACAAACACCATCAAACAAACACCATCAAACAAACACCATCACACAAACACCATCACACAAACACCATCACACAAACACCATCAAACAAAGACCATCACACAAACACCATCACACAATCACCATCAAACAAACACCATCAAACAAACACCATCAACCAAACACCATCACACAAACACCATCAAACAAACACCATCACACTAACACCATCAAACAAACACCATCACACAATCACTATCAAACAAACACCATCACACAAACACCATCACACAAACACCATCACACTAACACCATGACACAAACACCATCACACAAACACCATCAAATAAACACAATCAAACAAACACCATCACACTAACACCATCCCACAAAGACCATCAAACAAACACCATCACACTAACACCATCAAACAAACACCATCAAAAAAACACCATCAAACAAACAACATCACACAAACACCATCACACAAACGCCATCACACAAACACCATCACACTTACACCATCACACAAACACCGTCACACAAACACCATCAAACAAACACCATCACACAAACACCATCAAAGAAACACCATCAAACAAACACCATCACACGAACACCATCACACAAACACCATCACACAAACACCATCACACTAACACCATCACACTAACACCATCACACAAACACCGTCACACGAACACCATCAAACAAACACCTTCACACAAACACCATCAAAGAAACACCATCAAACAAACACCATCAACCAAACACCATCACACAAACACCATCACACAATCACCATCAAACAAACGCCATCACACAAACACCATCACACTAACACCATCACACAAACACCATCAAACAAACACCATCACACAAACACCATCAAATAAACACAATCAAACAAACACCATCACACAAACACCATCAGACTAACACCATCACACAAACACCATCACACAAACACCTTCAAACAAACACCATCAAACAAACACCATCACACTAACACCATCCCACAAAGACCATCAAACAAACACCATCACACTAACACCATCACACAAACACCATCAAACAAACACCATCAAACAAACACCATCACACGAACACAATCACACAAACACCATCACACAAACACCATCACACTAACACCATCACACAAACACCGTCACACGAACATCATCAAACACCTTCACACAAACACCATCAAAGAAACACCATCAAACAAACACCATCAACCAAACACCATCAAACAAACACCATCACACAATCACAATCAAACAAACACCATCACACAAACACCATTACACAAATACCATCAAACAAACACCATCACACAAACACCATCACACAAACACCATCAAACAAACACCATCACACAAACACCATGAAACAAAGACCATCACACAATCACCATCACACAAACACCATCAAAAAAACACCATCACATTAACACCATCAAACAAACACCATCACACAAACACCATTACACAAACACCATCAAACAAACACCATCACAAAAACACCATCAAACAAACACCATCACACAAACACCATCACACTAACACCGTCGCACAAACACCATCACACAAACACCATCACACAAACACCATCAAATAAACACAATCAAACAAACACCATCACACAAACACCATCAGACTAACACCATCACACAAACACCATCACACAAACACCTTCAAACAAACACCATCAAACAAACACCATCACACTAACACCATCCCACAAAGACCATCAAACAAACACCATCACACTAACACCATCACACAAACACCATCAAACAAACACCATCAAACAAACACCATCACACGAACACAATCACACAAACACCATCACACAAACACTATCACACTAACACCATCACACAAACACCGTCACACGAACACCATCAAACAAACACCTTCACACAAACACCATCAAAGAAACACCATCAAACAAACACCATCAAACAAACACCATCACACAAACACCATCACACAAACACCATCAAACAAACACCATCACACAAACACCATCACACTAACACCATCAAACAAAGACCATCACACAATCACCATCAAACAAACACCATCACACAAACACCATCACACTAACACCATCACACTAACATCATCAAACAAACACCATCACACAACCACCATCACACTAACACCATCAAACAAACACCATCAAACAAACACCATCACACAAACACCATCACACAAACACCATCAAAAAAACACCATCACACTAACACCATCAAACAAACACCATCACACAAACACCAATACACAAACACCATCAAACAAACACCATCACACAAACACCATCAAACCAACACCATCACACAAACACCATCACACTAACACCATGACACAAACACCATCACACAAACACCATCAAATAAACACAATCAAACAAACACCATTACACTAACACCATCCCACAAAGACCATCAAACAAACACCATCACACTAACACCATCAAACAAACACCATCAAAAAAACACCATCAAACAAACAACATCACACAAACACCATCACACAAACGCTATCACACAAACACCATCACACTAACACCATCACACAAACACCGTCACACAAACACCATCAAACAAACACCATCACACAAACACCATCAAAGAAACACCATCAAACAAACACCATCAACCAAACACCATCACACAAACACCATCACACAAACACCATCAAACAAACACCATCACACAACCACCATCACAGCAACACCATCAAACAAACACCACCACACAATCACCATCAAACAAACACCATCACACAAACACCATCACACAAACACCATCACACTAACACCATCAAACAAACACCATCACACAATCACAATCAAACAAACACCATCACACAAATACCATCACACAAATAACATCAAACAAACACCATCACACAAACACCATCAAACAAACACCATCACACAAACACCATCACACAAAAACCATGAAAGAAAGACCATCACACAATCACCATCAAACAAACACCATCACACAAACACCATCACACTAACACCATCACACTAACACCATCAAACAAACACCATCAAACAAACACCATCACACAAACACCATCAAACAAACACCATCACACAAACACCATCAAAGAAACACCATCACACAAACACCAACAAACACCATCACACTAACACCATCAAACAAACACCATCAAACAAACACCATCACACAAACACCATCAAAGAAACACCATCAAACAAACACCATCAACCAAACACCATCACACGAACACCATCAAACAAACACCATCACACAATCACCATCAAACAAACACCATCAAACAAACACCATCAAACAAACACCATCACACAAACACCATCACACAATCACCGTCAAACAAACACCATCACACAAACACCATCACACAAACACCATCACACAAACACCATCAAACAAAGACCATCACACAAACACCATCACACAATCACCATCAAACAAACACCATCAAACAAACACCATCAACCACACACCATCACACAAACACCATCAAACAAACACCATCACACTAACACCATCAAACAAACACCATCACACAATCACTATCAAACAAACACCATCACACAAACACCATCACACAAACACCATCACACTAACACCATCAAACAAACACCATCACACAATCACAATCAAACAAACACCATCACACAAACACCATCACACAAATAACATCAAACAAACACCATCACACAAACACCATCAAACAAACACCATCACACAAACACCATCACACAAACACCATGAAACAAAGACCATCACACAATCACCATCAAACAAACACCATCACACAAACACCATCACACTAACACCATCACACTAACACCATCAAACAAACACCATCAAACAAACACCATCACACAAACACCATCAAAGAAACACCATAAAACAAACACCATCAACCAAACACCATCACACAAACACCATCACACAAACACCATCAAACAAACACCATCACACAAAAACCATCACACGAACACCATCAAACAAACACCATCACACAATCACCATCAAACAAACACCATCAAACAAACACCATCAACCAAACACCATCACAAAAACACCATCACACAAACACCATCAAACAAACACCATCACACAAACACCATCACACAATCACCGTCAAACAAACACCATCACACAAACACCATCACACAAACACCATCAAACAAAGACCATCACACAAACACCATCACACTAACACCATCAAACAAACACCATCACACAATCACAATCACACAAACACCATCAAACAAACACCATCACACAAACACCATCACACAAACACCATGAAACAAAGACCATCACACAATCACCATCAAACAAACACCATCACACAAACACCATCACACTAACACCATCAAACAAACACCATCAAACACCATCACACAAACACCATCACACAAACACCATCAAACAAACACCATCACACAAACACCATCAAACAAACACCATCACACAAACACCATCACACAAACACCATCAAACAAACACCATCACACAAACACCATCAAAGAAACACCATCAAACAAACACCATCAACCAAACACCATCACACAAACACCATCACACAAACACCATCAAACAAACACCATCACAAAAACACCATCACACAAACACCATCAAAAAAACACCATCACACTAACACCATCAAAAAAACACCATCACACAAACACCAATACACAAACACCATCAAACAAACACCATCACAAAAACACCATCAAACAAACAATATCACACAAACACCATCACACTAACACCATCACACAAACACCATCAAACAAACACCATCACACAAACACCATCAAATAAACACAATCAAACAAACACCATCACACAAACACCATCAGACTAACACCATCACACAAACACCATCACACAAACACCTTCAAACAAACACCATCAAACACCATCACACTAACACCATCCCACAAAGACCATCAAACAAACACCATCACACGAACACCATCACACAAATACCATCACACAAACACCATCACACTAACACCATCACACAAACACCGTCACACGAACACCATCAAACAAACACCTTCACACAAACACCATCAAAGAAACACCATCAAACAAACACCATCAACCAAACACCATCACACAAACACCATCACACAAACACCATCAAACAAACACCATCACACAAACACCATCACACTAACACCATCAAACAAACACCATCACACAATCACCATCAAACAAACGCCATCACACAAACACCATCAAACAAACACCATCACACAAACACCATCAAACGAACACCATCACACAAACACCATCACACTAACACCATCAAACAAACACCATCACACAATCACCATCAAACAAACGCCATCACACAAACACCATCACACAAACACCATCACACTAACACCATCAAACAAACACCATCACACAAACACCATCAAACAAACACCATCACACAAACACCATGAAACAAAGACCATCACACAATCACCATCAAACAAACACCATCACACAAACACCTTCACACAAACACCATCACACTAACACCATCAAACAAACACCATCACACAATCACAATCAAACAAACACCATCACACAAACACCATCAAACAAACACCATCACGCAAACACCATCACACTAACATCATCAAACAAACACCATCAAACAAACACCATCACACAAACACCATCACACAAACACCATCAAAAAAACACCATCACACTAACACCATCAAACAAACACCATCACACAAACACCAATACACAAACACCATCAAACAAACACCATCACACAAACACCATCAAACAAACACCATCAAACAAACACCATCACACGAACACAATCACACAAACACCATCACACAAACACCATCACACTAACACCATCACACAAACACCGTCACACGAACATCATCAAACACCTTCACACAAACACCATCAAAGAAACACCATCAAACAAACACCATCAAACAAACACCATCACACAAACACCATCACACAAACACCATCAAACAAACACCATCACACAAACACCATCACACTAACACCATCAAACAAAGACCATCACACAATCACCATCAAACAAACACCATCACACAAACACCATCACACTAACACCATCACACTAACATCATCAAACAAACACCATCACACAACCACCATCACACTAACACCATCAAACAAACACCATCAAACAAACACCATCACACAAACACCATCACACAAACACCATCAAAAAAACACCATCACACTAACACCATCAAACAAACACCATCACACAAACACCAATACACAAACACCATCAAACAAACACCATCACACAAACACCATCAAACCAACACCATCACACAAACACCATCACACTAACACCATGACACAAACACCATCACACAAACACCATCAAATAAACACAATCAAACAAACACCATTACACTAACACCATCCCACAAAGACCATCAAACAAACACCATCACACTAACACCATCAAACAAACACCATCAAAAAAACACCATCAAACAAACAACATCACACAAACACCATCACACAAACGCTATCACACAAACACCATCACACTAACACCATCACACAAACACCGTCACACAAACACCATCAAACAAACACCATCACACAAACACCATCAAAGAAACACCATCAAACAAACACCATCAACCAAACACCATCACACAAACACCATCACACAAACACCATCAAACAAACACCATCACACAACCACCATCACAGCAACACCATCAAACAAACACCACCACACAATCACCATCAAACAAACACCATCACACAAACACCATCACACAAACACCATCACACTAACACCATCAAACAAACACCATCACACAATCACAATCAAACAAACACCATCACACAAATACCATCACACAAATAACATCAAACAAACACCATCACACAAACACCATCAAACAAACACCATCACACAAACACCATCACACAAACACCATGAAACAAAGACCATCACACAATCACCATCAAACAAACACCATCACACAAACACCATCACACTAACACCATCACACTAACACCATCAAACAAACACCATCAAACAAACACCATCACACAAACACCATCAAACAAACACCATCACACAAACACCATCAAAGAAACACCATCACACAAACACCAACAAACACCATCACACTAACACCATCAAACAAACACCATCAAACAAACACCATCACACAAACACCATCAAAGAAACACCATCAAACAAACACCATCAACCAAACACCATCACACGAACACCATCAAACAAACACCATCACACAATCACCATCAAACAAACACCATCAAACAAACACCATCAAACAAACACCATCACACAAACACCATCACACAATCACCGTCAAACAAACACCATCACACAAACACCATCACACAAACACCATCACACAAACACCATCAAACAAAGACCATCACACAAACACCATCACACAATCACCATCAAACAAACACCATCAAACAAACACCATCAACCAAACACCATCACACAAACACCATCAAACAAACACCATCACACTAACACCATCAAACAAACACCATCACACAATCACTATCAAACAAACACCATCACACAAACACCATCACACAAACACCATCACACTAACACCATCAAACAAACACCATCACACAATCACAATCAAACAAACACCATCACACAAACACCATCACACAAATAACATCAAACAAACACCATCACACAAACACCATCAAACAAACACCATCACACAAACACCATCACACAAACACCATGAAACAAAGACCATCACACAATCACCATCAAACAAACACCATCACACAAACACCATCACACTAACACCATCACACTAACACCATCAAACAAACACCATCACACAAACACCATCACACAAACACCATCAAACAAACACCATCACACAAAAACCATCACACGAACACCATCAAACAAACACCATCACACAATCACCATCAAACAAACACCATCAAACAAACACCATCAACCAAACACCATCACAAAAACACCATCACACAAACACCATCAAACAAACACCATCACACAAACACCATCACACAATCACCGTCAAACAAACACCATCACACAAACACCATCACACAAACACCATCAAACAAAGACCATCACACAAACACCATCACACTAACACCATCAAACAAACACCATCACACAATCACAATCACACAAACACCATCAAACAAACACCATCACACAAACACCATCACACAAACACCATGAAACAAAGACCATCACACAATCACCATCAAACAAACACCATCACACAAACACCATCACACTAACACCATCAAACAAACACCATCAAACACCATCTCACAAACACCATCACACAAACACCATCAAACAAACACCATCACACAAACACCATCAAACAAACACCATCACACAAACACCATCACACAAACACCATCAAACAAACACCATCACACAAACACCATCAAAGAAACACCATCAAACAAACACCATCAACCAAACACCATCACACAAACACCATCACACAAACACCATCAAACAAACACCATCACAAAAACACCATCACACAAACACCATCAAAAAAACACCATCACACTAACACCATCAAAAAAACACCATCACACAAACACCAATACACAAACACCATCAAACAAACACCATCACAAAAACACCATCAAACAAACAATATCACACAAACACCATCACACTAACACCATCACACAAACACCATCAAACAAACACCATCACACAAACACCATCAAATAAACACAATCAAACAAACACCATCACACAAACACCATCAGACTAACACCATCACACAAACACCATCACACAAACACCTTCAAACAAACACCATCAAACAAACACCATCACACTAACACCATCCCACAAAGACCATCAAACAAACACCATCAAACAAACACCATCACACGAACACCATCACACAAATACCATCACACAAACACCATCACACTAACACCATCACACAAACACCGTCACACGAACACCATCAAACAAACACCTTCACACAAACACCATCAAAGAAACACCATCAAACAAACACCATCAACCAAACACCATCACACAAACACCATCACACAAACACCATCAAACAAACACCATCACACAAACACCATCACACTAACACCATCAAACAAACACCATCACACAATCACCATCAAACAAACGCCATCACACAAACACCATCAAACAAACACCATCACACAAACACCATCAAACGAACAGCATCACACAAACACCATCACACTAACACCATCAAACAAACACCATCACACAATCACCATCAAACAAACGCCATCACACAAACACCATCACACAAACACCATCACACTAACACCATCAAACAAACACCATCACACAAACACCATCAAACAAACACCATCACACAAACACCATGAAACAAAGACCATCACACAATCACCATCAAACAAACACCATCACACAAACACCTTCACACAAACACCATCACACTAACACCATCAAACAAACACCATCACACAATCACAATCAAACAAACACCATCACACAAACACCATCACGCAAACACCATCACACTAACATCATCAAACAAACACCATCAAACAAACACCATCACACAAACACCATCACACAAACACCATCAAAAAAACACCATCACACTAACACCATCAAACAAACACCATCACACAAACACCAATACACAAACACCATCAAACAAACACCATCACACAAACACCATCAAACAAACACCATCACACAAACACCATCACACTAACACCATCACGCAAACACCATCACACAAACACCATCACACAAACACCATCAAATAAACACAATCAAACAAACACCATCACACAAACACCATCAGACTAACACCATCACACAAACACCATCACACAAACACCATCACAAAAACACCATCAAACAAACACCATCAAACAAACACCATCACACTAACACCATCCCACAAAGACCATCAAACAAACACCATCACACTAACACCATCAAACAAACAACATCACACAAACACCATCACACAAACGCCATCACACAAACACCATCACACTAACACCATCACACAAACACCGTCACACAAACACCATCAAACAAACACCATCACACAAACACCATCAAAGAAACACCATCAAACAAACACCATCAACCAAACACCATCACACAAACACCATCACACAAACACCATCAAACAAACACCATCACACAAACACCATCACAGTGACACCATCAAACAAACACCACCACACAATCACCATCAAACAAACACCATCACACAAACACCATCACACAAACACCATCACACTAACACCATCAAACAAACACCATCACACAATCACAATCAAACAAACACCATCACACAAACACCATCACACAAATAACATCAAACAAACACCATCCCACAAACACCATCAAACAAACACCATCACACAAACACCATCAAACAACCACCATCAAACAAACACCATCACACAAACAGCATCACACAAACACCATCAAACAAACACCATAACACAAACACCATCACACAAACACCATGAAACAAAGACCATCACACAATCACCATCAAACAAACACCATCACACAAACACCATCACACTAACACCATCACACTAACACCATCAAACAAACACCATCAAACAAACACCATCACACAAACACCATCAAACAAACACCATCACACAAACACCATCACACAAACACCGTCACACAAACACCATCAAACAAACACCATCACACAAACACCATCAAAGAAACACCATCAAACAAACACCATCAACCAAACACCATCACACAAACACCATCACACAAACACCATCAAACAAACACCATCAAACACCATCACACAAACACCATCACACAAACACCATCAAACAAACACCATCACACAAACACCATCAATGAAACACCATCAAACAAACACCATCACACAAACACCATCACACAAATACCATCAAACAAACACCATCACACAAACACCATCAAACAAACACCATCACACAAACACCATCACACAAACACCATGAAACAAAGACCATCACACAATCACCATCAAACAAACACCATCACAAAAACACCATCACACTAACACCATCACACTAACATCATCAAACAAACACCATCACACAATCACCATCAAACAAACACCATCACACAAACACCATCACACTAACACCATCAAACAAACACCATCAAACAAACACCAAAACACAAACACCATCACACAAACACCATCAACCAAACACCATCACACAAACACCATCACACAAACACCATCAAACAAACACCATCACACAACCACCATCACAGCAACACCATCAAACAAACACCACCACACAATCACCATCAAACAAACACCATCACACAAACACCATCACACAAACACCATCACACTAACACCATCAAACAAACACCATCACACAATCACAATCAAACAAACACCATTACACAAATACCATCACTCAAATAACATCAAACAAACACCATCACACAAACACCATCAAACAAACACCATCACACAAACACCATCACACAAACACCATCACACTAACACCATCAAACAAACACCATCAAACAAACACCATCACACAAACACCATCAAACAAACACCATCACACAAACACCATCAAAGAAACACCATCACACAAACACCAACAAACACCATCACACTAACACCATCAAACAAACACCATCAAACAAACACCATCACACAAACACCATCAAAGAAACACCATCAAACAAACACCATCAACCAAACACCATCACACAAACACCATCACACAAACACCATCAAACAAACACCATCACACAAAAACCATCACACGAACACCATCAAACAAACACCATCACACAATCACCATCAAACAAACACCATCAAACAAACACCATCAAACAAACACCATCACACAAACACCATCACACAATCACCGTCAAACAAACACCATCACACAAACACCATCACACAAACACCATCACACAAACACCATCAAACAAAGACCATCACACAAACACCATCACACAATCACCATCAAACAAACACCATCAAACAAACACCATCAACCAAACACCATCACACAAACACCATCAAACAAACACCATCACACTAACACCATCAAACAAACACCATCACACAATCACTATCAAACAAACACCATCACACAAACACCATCACACAAACACCATCACACTAACACCATGACACAAACACCATCACACAAACACCATCAAATAAACACAATCAAACAAACACCATCACACTAACACCATCCCACAAAGACCATCAAACAAACACCATCACACTAACACCATCAAACAAACACCATCAAAAAAACACCATCAAACAAACAACATCACACAAACACCATCACACAAACGCCATCACACAAACACCATCACACTAACACCATAACACAAACACCGTCACACAAACACCATCAAACAAACACCATCACACAAACACCATCAAAGAAACACCATCAAACAAACACCATCACACGAACACCATCACACAAACACCATCACACAAACACCATCACACTAACACCATCACACTAACACCATCACACAAACACCGTCACACGAACACCATCAAACAAACACCTTCACACAAACACCATCAAAGAAACACCATCAAACAAACACCATCAACCAAACACCATCACACAAACACCATCACACAATCACCATCAAACAAACGCCATCACACAAACACCATCACACTAACACCATCACACAAACACCATCAAACAAACACCATCACACAAACACCATCAAATAAACACAATCAAACAAACACCATCACACAAACACCATCAGACTAACACCATCACACAAACACCATCACACAAACACCTTCAAACAAACACCATCAAACAAACACCATCACACTAACACCATCCCACAAAGACCATCAAACAAACACCATCACACTAACACCATCACACAAACACCATCAAACAAACACCATCAAACAAACACCATCACACGAACACAATCACACAAACACCATCACACAAACACCATCACACTAACACCATCACACAAACACCGTCACACGAACATCATCAAACACCTTCACACAAACACCATCAAAGAAACACCATCAAACAAACACCATCAACCAAACACCATCAAACAAACACCATCACACAATCACAATCAAACAAACACCATCACACAAACACCATTACACAAATACCATCAAACAAACACCATCACACAAACACCATCACACAAACACCATCAAACAAACACCATCACACAAACACCATCACACAAACACCATCAAAGAAACACCATCAAACAAACACCATCAACCAAACACCATCAAACAAACACCATCACACAATCACAATCAAACAAACACCATCACACAAACACCATTACACAAATACCATCAAACAAACACCATCACACAAACACCATCAAACAAACACCATCACACTAACACCATCAAACAAACACCATCACACAATCACTATCAAACAAACACCATCACACAAACACCATCACACAAACACCATCACACTAACACCATGACACAAACACCATCACACAAACACCATCAAATAAACACAATCAAACAAACACCATCACACTAACACCATCCCACAAAGACCATCAAACAAACACCATCACACTAACACCATCAAACAAACACCATCAAAAAAACACCATCAAACAAACAACATCACACAAACACCATCACACAAACGCCATCACACAAACACCATCACACTAACACCATAACACAAACACCGTCACACAAACACCATCAAACAAACACCATCACACAAACACCATCAAAGAAACACCATCAAACAAACACCATCACACGAACACCATCACACAAACACCATCACACAAACACCATCACACTAACACCATCACACTAACACCATCACACAAACACCGTCACACGAACACCATCAAACAAACACCTTCACACAAACACCATCAAAGAAACACCATCAAACAAACACCATCAACCAAACACCATCACACAAACACCATCACACAATCACCATCAAACAAACGCCATCACACAAACACCATCACACTAACACCATCACACAAACACCATCAAACAAACACCATCACACAAACACCATCAAATAAACACAATCAAACAAACACCATCACACAAACACCATCAGACTAACACCATCACACAAACACCATCACACAAACACCTTCAAACAAACACCATCAAACAAACACCATCACACTAACACCATCCCACAAAGACCATCAAACAAACACCATCACACTAACACCATCACACAAACACCATCAAACAAACACCATCAAACAAACACCATCACACGAACACAATCACACAAACACCATCACACAAACACCATCACACTAACACCATCACACAAACACCGTCACACGAACATCATCAAACACCTTCACACAAACACCATCAAAGAAACACCATCAAACAAACACCATCAACCAAACACCATCAAACAAACACCATCACACAATCACAATCAAACAAACACCATCACACAAACACCATTACACAAATACCATCAAACAAACACCAACACACAAACACCATCACACAAACACCATCAAACAAACACCATCACACAAACACCATGAAACAAAGACCATCACACAATCACCATCACACAAACACCATCAAAAAAACACCATCACATTAACACCATCAAACAAACACCATCACACAAACACCATTACACAAACACCATCAAACAAACACCATCACAAAAACACCATCAAACAAACACCATCACACAAACACCATCACACTAACACCATCGCACAAACACCATCAAACAAACACCATCACACAAACACCATCAAATAAACACAATCAAACAAACACCATCACACAAAGACCATCAGACTAACACCATCACACAAACACCATCACACAAACACCTTCAAACAAACACCATCACACAAACACCATCACACAAACACCTTCAAACAAACACCATCAAACAAACACCATCACACTAACACCATCCCACAAAGACCATCAAACAAACACCATCACACTAACACCATCACACAAACACCATCAAACAAACACCATCAAACAAACACCATCACACGAACACAATCACAAAAACACCATCACACAAACACTATCACACTAACACCATCACACAAACACCGTCACACGAACACCATCAAACAAACACCTTCACACAAACACCATCAAAGAAACACCATCAAACAAACACCATCAAACAAACACCATCACACAAACACCATCACACAAACACCATCAAACAAACACCATCACACAAACACCATCACACTAACACCATCAAACAAAGACCATCACACAATCACCATCAAACAAACACCATCACACAAACACCATCACACTAACACCATCACACTAACATCATCAAACAAACACCATCACACAAACACCATCACACTAACACCATCAAACAAACACCATCAAACAAACACCATCACACAAACACCATCACACAAACACCATCAAAAAAACACCATCACACTAACACCATCAAACAAACACCATCACACAAACACCAATACACAAACACCATCAAACAAACACCATCACACAAACACCATCAAACAAACACCATCACACAAACACCATCACACTAACACCATGACACAAACACCATCACACAAACACCATCAAATAAACACAATCAAACAAACACCATTACACTAACACCATCCCACAAAGACCATCAAACAAACACCATCACACTAACACCATCAAACAAACACCATCAAAAAAACACCATCAAACAAACAACATCACACAAACACCATCACACAAACGCCATCACACAAACACCATCACACTAACACCATCACACAAACACCGTCACACAAACACCATCAAACAAACACCATCACACAAACACCATCAAAGAAACACCATCAAACAAACACCATCAACCAAACACCATCACACAAACACCATCACACAAACACCATCAAACAAACACCATCACACAACCACCATCACAGCAACACCATCAAACAAACACCACCACACAATCACCATCAAACAAACACCATCACACAAACACCATCACACAAACACCATCACACTAACACCATCAAACAAACACCATCACACAAATACCATCACACAAATAACATCAAACAAACACCATCACACAAACACCATCAAACATACACCATCACACAAACACCATCACACAAACACCATGAAACAAAGACCATCACACAATCACCATCAAACAAACACCATCACACAAACACCATCACACTAACACCATCACACTAACGCCATCAAACAAACACCATCAAACAAACACCATCACACAAACACCATCAAACAAACACCATCACACAAACACCATCAAAGAAACACCATCAAACAAACACCATCACACAAACACCATCAAACAAACACCATCACACAAACACCATCACACTAACACCATTAAACAAACACCATCAAACAAACACCATCACACAAACACCATCACACTAACACCATCACACTAACACCATCAAACAAACACCATCAAACAAACACCATCACACAAACACCATCAAACAAACACCATCACACTAACACCATCAAACAAACACCATCAAACAAACACCATCACACAAACACCATCAAAGAAACACCATCAAACAAACACCATCAACCAAACACCATCACACGAACACCATCAAACAAACACCATCACACAATCACCATCAAACAAACACCATCAAACAAACACCATCAAACAAACACCATCACACAAACACCATCACACAATCACCGTCAAACAAACACCATCACACAAACACCATCACACAAACACCATCACACAAACACCATCAAACAAAGACCATCACACAAACACCATCACACAATCACCATCAAACAAACACCATCAAACAAACACCATCAACCAAACACCATCACACAAACACCATCAAACAAACAACATCACACTAACACCATCAAACAAACACCATCACACAATCACTATCAAACAAACACCATCACACAAACACCATCACACAAACACCATCAAACTAACACCATCAAACAAACACCATCACACAATCACAATCAAACAAACACCATCACACAAACACCATCACACAAATAACATCAAACAAACACCATCACACAAACACCATCAAACAAACACCATCACACAAACACCATCACACAAACACCAAGAAACAAAGACCATCACACAATCACCATCAAACAAACACCATCACACAAACACCATCACACTAACACCATCACACTAACACCATCAAACAAACACCATCAAACAAACACCATCACACAAACACCATCAAAGAAACACCATAAAACAAACACCATCAACCAAACACCATCACACAAACACCATCACACAAACACCATCAAACAAACACCATCACACAAAAACCATCACACGAACACCATCAAACAAACACCATCACACAATCACCATCAAACAAACACCATCAAACAAACACCATCAACCAAACACCATCACAAAAACACCATCACACAAACACCATCAAACAAACACCATCACACAAACACCATCACACAATCACCGTCAAACAAACACCATCACACAAACACCATCACACAAACACCATCAAACAAAGACCATCACACAAACACCATCACACTAACACCATCAAACAAACACCATCACACAATCACAATCACACAAACACCATCAAACAAACACCATCACACAAACACCATCACACAAACACCATGAAACAAAGACCATCACACAATCACCATCAAACAAACACCATCACACAAACACCATCACACTAACACCATCAAACAAACACCATCAAACACCATCACACAAACACCATCACACAAACACCATCAAACAAACACCATCACACAAACACCATCAAACAAACACCATCACACAAACACCATCACACAAACACCATCAAACAAACACCATCAAAGAAACACCATCAAACAAACACCATCAACCAAACACCATCACACAAACACCATCACACAAACACCATCAAACAAACACCATCACAAAAACACCATCACACAAACACCATCAAAAAAACACCATCACACTAACACCATCAAACAAACACCAACACACAAACACCAATACACAAACACCATCAAACAAACACCATCACAAAAACACCATCAAACAAACAATATCACACAAACACCATCACACTAACACCATCACACAAACACCATCAAACAAACACCATCACACAAACACCATCAAATAAACACAATCAAACAAACACCATCACACAAACACCATCAGACTAACACCATCACACAAACACCATCACACAAACACCTTCAAACAAACACCATCAAACAAACACCATCACACTAACACCATCCCACAAAGACCATCAAACAAACACCATCAAACAAACACCATCACACGAACACCATCACACAAATACCATCACACAAACACCATCACACTAACACCATCACACAAACACCGTCACACGAACACCATCAAACAAACACCATCACACAAACACCATCACACAATCACCGTCAAACAAACACCATCACACAATCACCGTCAAACAAACACCATCACACAAACACCATCACACAAACACCATCAAACAAAGACCATCACACAAACACCATCACACTAACACCATCAAACAAACACCATCACACAATCACAATCACACAAACACCATCAAACAAACACCATCACACAAACACCATCACACAAACACCATGAAACAAAGACCATCACACAATCACCATCAAACAAACACCATCACACTAACACCATCACACTAACACCATCAAACAAACACCATCAAACAATCACCATCAATCAAACACCATCACACAAACACCATCACACTAACACCATCAAACAAACACCATCAAACACCATCACACAAACACCATCACACAAACACCATCAAACAAACACCATCACACAAACACCATCAATGAAACACCATCAAACAAACACCATCACACAAACACCATCACACAAATACCATCAAACAAACACCATCACACAAACAGCATCAAACAAACACCATCACACAAACACCATCACACAAACACCATGAAACAAAGACCATCACACAATCACCATCAAACAAACACCATCACAAAAACACCATCACACTAACACCATCACACTAACATCATCAAACAAACACCATCACACAATCACCATCAAACAAACACCATCACACAAACACCATCACACTAACACCATCAAACAAACACCATCAAACAAACACCAAAACACAAACACCATCACACAAACACATTCAAAAAAACACCATCACACTAACACCATCAAACAAACACCATCACACAAACACCATCAAAGAAACACCATCAAACAAACACCATCAACCAAACACCATCACACTAACACCATCACAGAAACACCATCAAACAAACACCATCACACAAACACCATCACACGAACACCATCAAACAAACTCCATCACACAATCACCATCAAAGAAACACCATCAAACAAACACCATCAACGAAACACCATCACACAAACACCATCACACAAACACCATCAAACAAACACCATCACACAAACACCATCACACAAACACCATAAAACAAACACCATCACACAATCACCATCAAACAAACACCATCAAACAAACACCATCAACCAAACACCATCACACAAACACCATCACACAAACACCATCAAACAAACACCATCACACAAACACCATCACACAATCACCGTCAAACAAACACCATCACACATACACCATCACACAAACACCATCACACAAATAACATCAAACAAACACCATCACACAAACACCATCAAACAAACACCATCACACAAACACCATCACACAAACACCATGAAACAAAGACCATCACACAATCACCATCAAACAAACACCATCACACAAACACCATCACACTAACACCATCACACTAACACCATCAAACAAACACCATCAAACAAACACCATCACACAAACACCATCACACAAACACCATGAAACAAAGACCATCACACAATCACCATCAAACAAACACCATCACACAAACACCATCACACTAACACCATCACACTAACACCATCAAACAAACACCATCAAACAAACACCATCACACAAACACCATCAAAGAAACACCATCAAACAAACACCATCAACCAAACACCATCACACTAACACCATCAAACAAACACCATCAAACAAACACCATCACACAAACACCATCAAAGAAACACCATCAAACAAACACCATCAACCAAACACCATCACACAAACACCATCACACAAACACCATCAAACAAACACCATCACACAAATACCATCACACGAACACCATCAAACAAACACCATCACACAATCACCATCAAACAAACACCATCAAACAAACACCATCAACCAAACACCATCACAAAAACACCATCACACAAACACCATCAAACAAACACCATCACACAAACACCATCACACAATCACCGTCAAACAAACACCATCACAAAAACACCATCACACAAACACCATCAAACAAAGACCATCACACAAACACCATCACACTAACACCATCAAACAAACACCATCACACAATCACAATCACACAAACACCATCAAACAAACACCATCACACAAACACCATCACACAAACACCATGAAACAAAGGCCATCACACAATCACCATCAAACAAACACCATCACACTAACACCATCACACTAACACCATCAAACAAACACCATCAAACAATCACCATCAATCAAACACCATCACACAAACACCATCACACTAACACCATCAAACAAACACCATCAAACACCATCACACAAACACCATCACACAAACACCATCAAACAAACACCATCACACAAACACCATCAAAGAAACACCATCAAACAAACTCCATCACACAATCACCATCAAAGAAACACCATCAAACAAACACCATCAACGAAACACCATCACACAAACACCATCACACAAACACCATCAAACAAACACCATCACACAAACACCATCACACAAACACCATCAAACAAACACCGTCACACAATCACCATCAAACAAACACCATCAAACAAACACCATCAACCAAACACCATCACACAAACACCATCACACAAACACCATCAAACAAACACCATCACACAAACACCATCACACAATCACCGTCAAACAAACACCATCACACATACACCATCACACAAACACCATCACACGAACACCATCAAACAAAGACCATCACACAAACACCATCACACAATCACCATCAAACAAACACCATCAAACAAACACCATCAACCAAACACCATCAAACAAACACCATCACACAATCACTATCAACCAAACACCATCACACAAACACCATCACACAAACACCATCACACTAACACCATCAAACAAACACCATCACACAATCACAATCAAACAAACACCATCACACAAACACCATCACACAAATAACATCAAACAAACACCATCACACAAACACCATCAAACAAACACCATCACACAAACACCATCACACAAACACCATGAAACAAAGACCATCACACAATCACCATCAAACAAACACCATCACACAAACACCATCACACTAACACCATCACACTAACACCATCAAACAAACACCATCAAACAAACACCATCACACAAACACCATCAAAGAAACACCATCAAACAAACACCATCAACCAAACACCATCACACTAACACCATCAAACAAACACCATCAAACAAACACCATCACACAAACACCATCAAAGAAACACCATCAAACAAACACCATCAACCAAACACCATCACACAAACACCATCACACAAACACCATCAAACAAACACCATCACACAAATACCATCACACGAACACCATCAAACAAACACCATCACACAATCACCATCAAACAAACACCATCAAACAAACACCATCAACCAAACACCATCACAAAAACACCATCACACAAACACCATCAAACAAACACCATCACACAAACACCATCACACAATCACCGTCAAACAAACACCATCACAAAAACACCATCACACAAACACCATCAAACAAAGACCATCACACAAACACCATCACACTAACACCATCAAACAAACACCATCACACAATCACAATCACACAAACACCATCAAACAAACACCATCACACAAACACCATCACACAAACACCATGAAACAAAGGCCATCACACAATCACCATCAAACAAACACCATCACACTAACACCATCACACTAACACCATCAAACAAACACCATCAAACAATCACCATCAATCAAACACCATCACACAAACGCCATCACACTAACACCATCAAACAAACACCATCAAACACCATCACAGAAACACCATCACACAAACACCATCAAACAAACACCATCACACAAACACCATCAAAGAAACACCATCACACAATCACAATCAAACAAACACCATCACACAAACACCATCACACAAATAACATCAAACAAACACCATCACACAAACACCATCAAACAAACACCATCACACAAACACCATCACACAATCACCATCAAACAAACACCATCACACTAACACCATCAAACAAACACCATCAAACAAACACCATCACACAAACACCATCAAAGAAACACCATCAAACAAACACCATCAACCAAACACCATCACACTAACACCATCAAACAAACACCATCAAACAAACACCATCACACAAACACCATCAAAGAAACACCATCAAACAAACACCATCAACCAAACACCATCACACAAACACCATCACACAAACACCATCAAACAAACACCATCACACAAAAACCATCACACGAACACCATCAAACAAACACCATCACACAATCACCATCAAACAAACACCATCAAACAAACACCATCAACCAAACACCATCACAAAAACACCATCACACAAACACCATCAAACAAACACCATCACACAAACACCATCACACAATCACCGTCAAACAAACACCATCACACAAACACCATCACACAAACACCATCAAACAAAGACCATCACACAAACACCATCACACTAACACCATCAAACAAACACCATCACACAATCACAATCACACAAACACCATCACAAAAACACCATCACACAAACACCATCACACAAACACCATGAAACAAAGACCATCACACAATCACCATCAAACAAACACCATCACACTAACACCATCACACTAACACCATCAAACAAACACCATCAAACAATCGCCATCAATCAAACACCATCACACAAACACCATCACACTAACACCATCAAACAAACACCATCAAACACCATCACACAAACACCATCACACAAACACCATCAAACAAACACCATCACACAAACATCATCAATGAAACACCATCAAACAAACACCATCACACAAACACCATCACACAAATACCATCAAACAAACACCATCACACAAACACCATCAAACAAACACCATCACACAAACACCATCACACAAACACCATCACACTAACATCATCAAACAAACACCATCACACAATCACCATCAAACAAACACCATCACACAAACACCATCACACTAACACCATCAAACAAACACCATCAAACAAACACCAAAACACAAACACCATCACACAAACACATTCAAAAAAACACCATCACACTAACACCATCAAACAAACACCATCACACAAACACCATCAAAGAAACACCATCAAACAAACACCATCAACCAAACACCATCACACAAACACCATCACAGAAACACCATCAAACAAACACCATCACACAAACACCATCACACGAACACCATCAAACAAACTCCATCACACAATCACCATCAAAGAAACACCATCAAACAAACACCATCAACGAAACACCATCACACAAACACCATCACACAAACACTATCAAACAAAAACCATCACACAAACACCATCACACAAACACCATCAAACAAACACCATCACACAATCACCATCAAACAAACACCATCAAACAAACACCATCAACCAAACACCATCACACAAACACCATCACACAAACACCATCAAACAAACACCATCACACAATCACCATCACACAAACACCATCACACAAACACCATCACACAAACAACATCACACAAACACCATCACACAAACACCATCACACAAACACCATCACACGAACACCATCAAACAAAGACCATCACACAAACACCATCACACAATCACCATCAAACAAACACCATCAAACAAACACCATCAACCAAACACCATCAAACAAACACCATCACACAATCACTATCAAACAAACACCATCACACAAACACCATCACACAAACACCATCACACTAACACCATCAAACAAACGCCATCACACAATCACAATCAAACAAACACCATCACACAAACACCATCACACAAATAACATCAAACAAACACCATCACACAAACACCATCAAACAAACACCATCACACAAACACCATGACACAAACACCATGAAACAAAGACCATCACACAATCACCATCAAACAAACACCATCACACAAACACCATCACACTAACACCATCACACTAACACCATCAAACAAACACCATCAAACAAACACCATCACACAAACACCATCAAAGAAACACCATCAAACAAACACCATCAACCAAACACCATCACACTAACACCATCAAACAAACACCATAAAACAAACACCATCACACAAACACCATCACACAAACACCATCAAACAAACACCATCACACAAATACCATCACACGAACACCATCAAACAAACACCATCAAAGAAACACCATCAAACAAACACCATCAACCAAACACCATCACACAAACACCATCACACAAACACCATCAAACAAACACCATCACACAAATACCATCACACGAACACCATCAAACAAACACCATCACTCAATCACCATCAAACAAACACCATCAAACAAACACCATCAACCAAACACCATCACAAAAACACCATCACACAAACACCATCAAACAAACACCATCACACAAACACCATCACACAATCACCGTCAAACAAACACCATCACACAAACACCATCACACAAACACCATCAAACAAAGACCATCACACTAACACCATCACAGAAACACCATCAAACAAACACCATCACACAAACACCATCACACGAACACCATCAAACAAACTCCATCACACAATCACCATCAAAGAAACACCATCAAACAAACACCATCAACGAAACACCATCACACAAACACCATCACACAAACACCATCAAACAAACACCATCACACAAACACCATCACACAAACACCATAAAACAAACACCATCACACAATCACCATCAAACAAACACCATCAAACAAACACCATCAACCAAACACCATCACACAAACACCATCACACAAACACCATCAAACAAACACCATCACACAAACACCATCACACAATCACCGTCAAACAAACACCATCACACATACACCATCACACAAACACCATCACACAAATAACATCAAACAAACACCATCACACAAACACCATCAAACAAACACCATCACACAAACACCATCACACAAACACCATGAAACAAAGACCATCACACAATCACCATCAAACAAACACCATCACACAAACACCATCACACTAACACCATCACACTAACACCATCAAACAAACACCATCAAACAAACACCATCACACAAACACCATCACACAAACACCATGAAACAAAGACCATCACACAATCACCATCAAACAAACACCATCACACAAACACCATCACACTAACACCATCACACTAACACCATCAAACAAACACCATCAAACAAACACCATCACACAAACACCATCAAAGAAACACCATCAAACAAACACCATCAACCAAACACCATCACACTAACACCATCAAACAAACACCATCAAACAAACACCATCACACAAACACCATCAAAGAAACACCATCAAACAAACACCATCAACCAAACACCATCACAAAAACACCATCACACAAACACCATCAAACAAACACCATCACACAAATACCATCACACGAACACCATCAAACAAACACCATCACACAATCACCATCAAACAAACACCATCAAACAAACACCATCAACCAAACACCATCACAAAAACACCATCACACAAACACCATCAAACAAACACCATCACACAAACACCATCACACAATCACCGTCAAACAAACACCATCACAAAAACACCATCACACAAACACCATCAAACAAAGACCATCACACAAACACCATCACACTAACACCATCAAACAAACACCATCACACAATCACAATCACACAAACACCATCAAACAAACACCATCACACAAACACCATCACACAAACACCATGAAACAAAGGCCATCACACAATCACCATCAAACAAACACCATCACACTAACACCATCACACTAACACCATCAAACAAACACCATCAAACAATCACCATCAATCAAACACCATCACACAAACACCATCACACTAACACCATCAAACAAACACCATCAAACACCATCACACAAACACCATCACACAAACACCATCAAACAAACACCATCACACAAACACCATCAAAGAAACACCATCAAACAAACTCCATCACACAATCACCATCAAAGAAACACCATCAAACAAACACCATCAACGAAACACCATCACACAAACACCATCACACAAACACCATCAAACAAACACCATCACACAAACACCATCACACAAACACCATCAAACAAACACCGTCACACAATCACCATCAAACAAACACCATCAAACAAACACCATCAACCAAACACCATCACACAAACACCATCACACAAACACCATCAAACAAACACCATCACACAAACACCATCACACAATCACCGTCAAACAAACACCATCACACATACACCATCACACAAACACCATCACACGAACACCATCAAACAAAGACCATCACACAAACACCATCACACAATCACCATCAAACAAACACCATCAAACAAACACCATCAACCAAACACCATCAAACAAACACCATCACACAATCACTATCAACCAAACACCATCACACAAACACCATCACACAAACACCATCACACTAACACCATCAAACAAACACCATCACACAATCACAATCAAACAAACACCATCACACAAACACCATCACACAAATAACATCAAACAAACACCATCACACAAACACCATCAAACAAACACCATCACACAAACACCATCACACAAACACCATGAAACAAAGACCATCACACAATCACCATCAAACAAACACCATCACACAAACACCATCACACTAACACCATCACACTAACACCATCAAACAAACACCATCAAACAAACACCATCACACAAACACCATCAAAGAAACACCATCAAACAAACACCATCAACCAAACACCATCACACTAACACCATCAAACAAACACCATCAAACAAACACCATCACACAAACACCATCAAAGAAACACCATCAAACAAACACCATCAACCAAACACCATCACACAAACACCATCACACAAACACCATCAAACAAACACCATCACACAAATACCATCACACGAACACCATCAAACAAACACCATCACACAATCACCATCAAACAAACACCATCAAACAAACACCATCAACCAAACACCATCACAAAAACACCATCACACAAACACCATCAAACAAACACCATCACACAAACACCATCACACAATCACCGTCAAACAAACACCATCACAAAAACACCATCACACAAACACCATCAAACAAAGACCATCACACAAACACCATCACACTAACACCATCAAACAAACACCATCACACAATCACAATCACACAAACACCATCAAACAAACACCATCACACAAACACCATCACACAAACACCATGAAACAAAGGCCATCACACAATCACCATCAAACAAACACCATCACACTAACACCATCACACTAACACCATCAAACAAACACCATCAAACAATCACCATCAATCAAACACCATCACACAAACGCCATCACACTAACACCATCAAACAAACACCATCAAACACCATCACAGAAACACCATCACACAAACACCATCAAACAAACACCATCACACAAACACCATCAAAGAAACACCATCACACAATCACAATCAAACAAACACCATCACACAAACACCATCACACAAATAACATCAAACAAACACCATCACACAAACACCATCAAACAAACACCATCACACAAACACCATCACACAATCACCATCAAACAAACACCATCACACTAACACCATCAAACAAACACCATCAAACAAACACCATCACACAAACACCATCAAAGAAACACCATCAAACAAACACCATCAACCAAACACCATCACACTAACACCATCAAACAAACACCATCAAACAAACACCATCACACAAACACCATCAAAGAAACACCATCAAACAAACACCATCAACCAAACACCATCACACAAACACCATCACACAAACACCATCAAACAAACACCATCACACAAAAACCATCACACGAACACCATCAAACAAACACCATCACACAATCACCATCAAACAAACACCATCAAACAAACACCATCAACCAAACACCATCACAAAAACACCATCACACAAACACCATCAAACAAACACCATCACACAAACACCATCACACAATCACCGTCAAACAAACACCATCACACAAACACCATCACACAAACACCATCAAACAAAGACCATCACACAAACACCATCACACTAACACCATCAAACAAACACCATCACACAATCACAATCACACAAACACCATCACAAAAACACCATCACACAAACACCATCACACAAACACCATGAAACAAAGACCATCACACAATCACCATCAAACAAACACCATCACACTAACACCATCACACTAACACCATCAAACAAACACCATCAAACAATCGCCATCAATCAAACACCATCACACAAACACCATCACACTAACACCATCAAACAAACACCATCAAACACCATCACACAAACACCATCACACAAACACCATCAAACAAACACCATCACACAAACATCATCAATGAAACACCATCAAACAAACACCATCACACAAACACCATCACACAAATACCATCAAACAAACACCATCACACAAACACCATCAAACAAACACCATCACACAAACACCATCACACAAACACCATCACACTAACATCATCAAACAAACACCATCACACAATCACCATCAAACAAACACCATCACACAAACACCATCACACTAACACCATCAAACAAACACCATCAAACAAACACCAAAACACAAACACCATCACACAAACACATTCAAAAAAACACCATCACACTAACACCATCAAACAAACACCATCACACAAACACCATCAAAGAAACACCATCAAACAAACACCATCAACCAAACACCATCACACAAACACCATCACAGAAACACCATCAAACAAACACCATCACACAAACACCATCACACGAACACCATCAAACAAACTCCATCACACAATCACCATCAAAGAAACACCATCAAACAAACACCATCAACGAAACACCATCACACAAACACCATCACACAAACACTATCAAACAAAAACCATCACACAAACACCATCACACAAACACCATCAAACAAACACCATCACACAATCACCATCAAACAAACACCATCAAACAAACACCATCAACCAAACACCATCACACAAACACCATCACACAAACACCATCAAACAAACACCATCACACAATCACCATCACACAAACACCATCACACAAACACCATCACACAAACAACATCACACAAACACCATCACACAAACACCATCACACAAACACCATCACACGAACACCATCAAACAAAGACCATCACACAAACACCATCACACAATCACCATCAAACAAACACCATCAAACAAACACCATCAACCAAACACCATCAAACAAACACCATCACACAATCACTATCAAACAAACACCATCACACAAACACCATCACACAAACACCATCACACTAACACCATCAAACAAACGCCATCACACAATCACAATCAAACAAACACCATCACACAAACACCATCACACAAATAACATCAAACAAACACCATCACACAAACACCATCAAACAAACACCATCACACAAACACCATGACACAAACACCATGAAACAAAGACCATCACACAATCACCATCAAACAAACACCATCACACAAACACCATCACACTAACACCATCACACTAACACCATCAAACAAACACCATCAAACAAACACCATCACACAAACACCATCAAAGAAACACCATCAAACAAACACCATCAACCAAACACCATCACACTAACACCATCAAACAAACACCATAAAACAAACACCATCACACAAACACCATCACACAAACACCATCAAACAAACACCATCACACAAATACCATCACACGAACACCATCAAACAAACACCATCAAAGAAACACCATCAAACAAACACCATCAACCAAACACCATCACACAAACACCATCACACAAACACCATCAAACAAACACCATCACACAAATACCATCACACGAACACCATCAAACAAACACCATCACTCAATCACCATCAAACAAACACCATCAAACAAACACCATCAACCAAACACCATCACAAAAACACCATCACACAAACACCATCAAACAAACACCATCACACAAACACCATCACACAATCACCGTCAAACAAACACCATCACACAAACACCATCACACAAACACCATCAAACAAAGACCATCACACAAACACCATCACACTAACACCATCAAACAAACACCATCACACAATCACAATCACACAAACACCATCAAACAAACACCATCACACAAACACCATCACACAAACACCATGAAACAAAGACCATCACACAATCACCATCAAACAAACACCATCACACTAACACCATCACACTAACACCATCAAACAAACACCATCAAACAATCACCATCAATCAAACACCATCACACAAACACCATCACACTAACACCATCAAACAAACACCATCAAACACCATCACACAAACACCATCACACAAACACCATCAAACAAACACCATCACACAAACACCATCAAAGAAACACCATCAAACAAACACCATCAAACAAACACCATCACAATAACACCATCAAACAAACACCATCACACAAACACCATCACACAAATACCATCAAACAAACACCATCACACAAACACCATCAAACAAACACCATCACACAATCACCATCACACAAACACCATCACAAAAACACCATCACACTAACACCATCACACTAACACCATCAAACAAACACCATCAAACAATCACCATCAATCAAACACCATCACACAAACACCATCACACTAACACCATCAAACAAACACCATCAAACACCATCACACAAACACCATCACACAAACACCATCAAACAAACACCATCACACAAACATCATCAATGAAACACCATCAAACAAACACCATCACACAAACACCATCACACAAATACCATCAAACAAACACCATCACACAAACACCATCAAACAAACACCATCACACAAACACCATCACACAAACACCATGAAACAAAGACCATCACACAATCACCATCAAACAAACACCATCACAAAAACACCATCACACTAACACCATCACACTAACATCATCAAACAAACACCATCACACAATCACCATCAAACAAACACCATCAAACAAACACCAAAACACAAACACCATCACACAAACACATTCAAAAAAACACCATCACACTAACACCATCAAACAAACACCATCACACAAACACCATCAAAGAAACACCATCAAACAAACACCATCACACAAACACCATCACAGAAACACCATCAAACAAACACCATCACACAAACACCATCACACGAACACCATCAAACAAACTCCATCACACAATCACCATCAAAGAAACACCATCAAACAAACACCATCAACGAAACACCATCACACAAACACCATCACACAAACACCATCAAACAAACACCATCACACAAACACCATCACACAAACACCATCAAACAAACACCATCACACAATCACCATCAAACAAACACCATCAAACAAACGCCATCAACCAAACACCATCACACAAACACCATCACACAAACACCATCAAACAAACACAATCACACAAACACCATCACACAATCACCGTCAAACAAACACCATCACACATACACCATCACACAAACACCATCACACGAACACCATCAAACAAAGACCATCACACAAACACCATCACACAATCACCATCAAACAAACACCATCAAACAAACACCATCAACCAAACACCATCAAACAAACACCATCACACAATCACTATCAAACAAACACCATCACACAAACACCATCACACAAACACCATCACACTAACACCATCAAACAAACACCATCACACAATCACAATCAAACAAACACCATCACACAAACACCATCACACAAATAACATCAAACAAACACCATCACACAAACACCATCAAACAAACACCATCACACAAACACCATCACACAAACACCATGAAACAAAGACCATCACACAATCACCATCAAACAAACACCATCACACAAACACCATCACACTAACACCATCACACTAACACCATCAAACAAACACCATCAAACAAACACCATCACACAAACACCATCAAAGAAACACCATCAAACAAACACCATCAACCAAACACCATCACACTAACACCATCAAACAAACACCATCAAACAAACACCATCACACAAACACCATCAAAGAAACACCATCAAACAAACACCATCAACCAAACACCATCACACAAACACCATCACACAAACACCATCAAACAAACACCATCACACAAATACCATCACACGAACACCATCAAACAAACACCATCACACAATCACCATCAAACAAACACCATCAAACAAACACCATCAACCAAACACCATCACAAAAACACCATCACACAAACACCATCAAACAAACACCATCACACAAACACCATCACACAATCACCGTCAAACAAACACCATCACACAAACACCATCAAACTAACACCATCACACTAACATCATCAAACAAACACCATCACACAATCACCATCAAACAAACACCATCTCACTAACACCATCACACAAACACCATCAAACAAACACCATCACACAAACACCATCAAACAAACACCATCAAAAAAACACCATCAAACAAACAACATCACACGAACACCATCACACAAACACCATCACACAAACACCATCATACTAACACCATCACACAATCACAATCACACAAACACCATCAAACAAACACCATCACACAAACACCATCACACAAACACCATGAAACAAAGACCATCACACAATCACCATCAAACAAACACCATCACACTAACACCATCACACTAACACCATCAAACAAACACCATCAAACAATCACCATCAATCAAACACCATCACACAAACACCATCACACTAACACCATCAAACAAACACCATCAAACACCATCACACAAACACCATCACACAAACACCATCAAACAAACACCATCACACAAACACCATCAAAGAAACACCATCAAACAAACACCATCAAACAAACACCATCACAATAACACCATCAAACAAACACCATCACACAAACACCATCACACAAATACCATCAAACAAACACCATCACACAAACACCATCAAACAAACACCATCACACAATCACCATCACACAAACACCATCACAAAAACACCATCACACTAACACCATCACACTAACACCATCAAACAAACACCATCAAACAATCACCATCAATCAAACACCATCACACAAACACCATCACACTAACACCATCAAACAAACACCATCAAACACCATCACACAAACACCATCACACAAACACCATCAAACAAACACCATCACACAAACATCATCAATGAAACACCATCAAACAAACACCATCACACAAACACCATCACACAAATACCATCAAACAAACACCATCACACAAACACCATCAAACAAACACCATCACACAAACACCATCACACAAACACCATGAAACAAAGACCATCACACAATCACCATCAAACAAACACCATCACAAAAACACCATCACACTAACACCATCACACTAACATCATCAAACAAACACCATCACACAATCACCATCAAACAAACACCATCACACAAACACCATCACACTAACACCATCAAACAAACACCATCAAACAAACACCAAAACACAAACACCATCACACAAACACATTCAAAAAAACACCATCACACTAACACCATCAAACAAACACCATCACACAAACACCATCAAAGAAACACCATCAAACAAACACCATCAACCAAACACCATCACACAAACACCATCACAGAAACACCATCAAACAAACACCATCACACAAACACCATCACACGAACACCATCAAACAAACTCCATCACACAATCACCATCAAAGAAACACCATCAAACAAACACCATCAACGAAACACCATCACACAAACACCATCACACAAACACCATCAAACAAACACCATCACACAAACACCATCACACAAACACCATCAAACAAACACCATCACACAATCACCATCAAACAAACACCATCAAACAAACGCCATCAACCAAACACCATCACACAAACACCATCACACAAACACCATCAAACAAACACCATCACACAAACACCATCACACAATCACCGTCAAACAAACACCATCACACATACACCATCACACAAACACCATCACACGAACACCATCAAACAAAGACCATCACACAAACACCATCACACAATCACCATCAAACAAACACCATCAAACAAACACCATCAACCAAACACCATCAAACAAACACCATCACACAATCACTATCAAACAAACACCATCACACAAACACCATCACACAAACACCATCACACTAACACCATCAAACAAACACCATCACACAATCACAATCAAACAAACACCATCACACAAACACCATCACACAAATAACATCAAACAAACACCATCACACAAACACCATCAAACAAACACCATCACACAAACACCATCACACAAACACCATGAAACAAAGACCATCACACAATCACCATCAAACAAACACCATCACACAAACACCATCACACTAACACCATCACACTAACACCATCAAACAAACACCATCAAACAAACACCATCACACAAACACCATCAAAGAAACACCATCAAACAAACACCATCAACCAAACACCATCACACTAACACCATCAAACAAACACCATCAAACAAACACCATCACACAAACACCATCAAAGAAACACCATCAAACAAACACCATCAACCAAACACCATCACACAAACACCATCACACAAACACCATCAAACAAACACCATCACACAAATACCATCACACGAACACCATCAAACAAACACCATCACACAATCACCATCAAACAAACACCATCAAACAAACACCATCAACCAAACACCATCACAAAAACACCATCACACAAACACCATCAAACAAACACCATCACACAAACACCATCACACAATCACCGTCAAACAAACACCATCACACAAACACCATCACACAAACACCATCAAACAAAGACCATCACACAAACACCATCACACTAACACCATCAAACAAACACCATCACACAATCACAATCACACAAACACCATCAAACAAACACCATCACACAAACACCATCACACAAACACCATGAAACAAAGACCATCACACAATCACCATCAAACAAACACCATCACACTAACACCATCACACTAACACCATCAAACAAACACCATCAAACAATCACCATCAATCAAACACCATCACACAAACACCATCACACTAACACCATCAAACAAACACCATCAAACACCATCACACAAACACCATCACACAAACACCATCAAACAAACACCATCACACAAACACCATCAAAGAAACACCATCAAACAAACACCATCAAACAAACACCATCACAATAACACCATCAAACAAACACCATCACACAAACACCATCACACAAATACCATCAAACAAACACCATCACACAAACACCATCAAACAAACACCATCACACAAACACCATCACACAAACACCATGAAACAAAGACCATCACACAATCACCATCAAACAAACACCATCACAAAAACACCATCACACTAACACCATCACACTAACATCATCAAACAAACACCATCACACAATCACCATCAAACAAACACCATCACACAAACACCATCACACTAACACCATCAAACAAACACCATCAAACAAACACCAAAACACAAACACCATCACACAAACACATTCAAAAAAACACCATCACACTAACACCATCAAACAAACACCATCACACAAACACCATCAAAGAAACACCATCAAACAAACACCATCAACCAAACACCATCACACAAACACCATCACAGAAACACCATCAAACAAACACCATCACACAAAGACCATCACACGAACACCATCAAACAAACTCCATCACACAATCACCATCAAAGAAACACCATCAAACAAACACCATCAACGAAACACCATCACACAAACACCATCACACAAACACCATCACACTAACACCATCAAACAAACATCATCAAACAAACACCATCACAGAAACACCATCAAACAAAGACCATCACACAAACGCCATCACACTAACACCATCAAACAAACACCAGCACACAATCACAATCAAACAAACACCATCACACAAACACCATCACACAAATACCATCAAACAAACACCATCACACAAACACCATCAAACAAACACCATCACACAAACACCATCACACAAACACCATGAAACAAAGACCATCACACAATCACCATCAAACAAACACCATCACACTAACACCATCAAACTAACACCATCACACTAACATCATCAAACAAACACCATCACACAATCACCATCAAACAAACACCATCTCACTAACACCATCACACAAACACCATCAAACAAACACCATCACACAAACACCATCAAACAAACACCATCAAAAAAACACCATCAAACAAACAACATCACACGAACACCATCACACAAACACCATCACACAAACACCATCATACTAACACCATCACACAAACACCGTCACACAAACACCATCAAACAAACACCATCACACAAACACCATCAAAGAAACACCATCAAACAAATACCATCAACCAAACACCATCACACAAACACCATCACACAAACACCATCAAACAAACACCATCACACAAACACCATCACACTAACACCATCAGACTAACACCATCACACTAACACCATCAAACAAACACCATCACACAATCACCATCAAACAAACACCATCACACAAACACCATCACACTAACACCATGAAACAAACACCATCAAAGAAACACCATGAAACAAACGCCATCAACCAAACACCATCACACTAGCACCATCAAACAAACACCATCACACAAACACCATCAAAAAAAACCATCACACAAACACCATCACACTAACACCATCAAACAAACACCATCACAAAATCACCATCAAACAAATACCATCACACAAACACCTTCACACTAACACCATCAAACAAACACCAACACACAAACACCAACAAACAAACACCATCACACAAACACCATCACACTAACACCATCAAACAAACACCATCAAACAAACACCATCACACAAACACCATCACACAAACACCATCAAAAAAACACCATCACACTAACACCATAAAACAAACACCATCCCACAAACACCCTCACACTAACACGATCACACAAACACGATCAAACAAACACCATCACACAAACACCATCAAACAAACACCATCACACAAACACCATCAAACAAACACCATCACACAAACACCATCACACTAACACCATCAAACAAACACCATCACACAATCACCATCAAACAAACACCATCACACAAACACCATCACACAAACACCATCACACAAACACCATCAAACAAACACCATCACACAAACACCATCACACTAACACCACCAAACAAACACCATCAAACAAACACCATCACACAAACACCATCACACAAACACCATCACACAAACAGCATCACACAAACACCATCAAACAAACACCATCACACGAACACCATCACACGAACAGCATCAAACAAACACCATCACACAATCACCATCAAACAAACACCATCAGACAAACAGCATCACACAAACACCATCAAACAAACACCATCACACAAACACCATCACACTAACACCATCAAACAAACACCATCACACTAACACCATCAAACAAACACCATCACACCAACAGCATCACACAAACACCATCAAACAAACACCATCTCACAAACACCATCACACAAATACCACCACACAAACACCATCAGACAAACACCATCACACTAACACCATCAAACAAACACCATCACGCTAACACCATCACACTAACACGATCAAACAAACACCATCACACAAACACCATCACACTAACACCATCAGACAAACACCATCACACTAACACCATCAAACAAACACCATCACACAAAAACCATCAAACAAACACCATCACACAAACACCATCACACTAACGCCATCAAACAAACACCATCAAACAAACACCATCACACAAACACCATCACACAAACACCATCAAAAAAACACCATCACACTAACACCATCACACAAACACCATCACACAAACACCATCACACAAACACCATTACACAAACACCATCAAACAAACACCATCACAAAAACACCATCAAACAAACACCATCACACAAACACCTTCAAACAAACACCATCACACAAACACCATCAAATAAACACAATCAAACAAACACCATCACACAAACACCATCTCACAAACACCATCACACAAATACCACCACACAAACACCATCAAACAAACACCATCACACAAACACCATCAAATAAACACAATCAAACAAACACCATCACACAAACACCATCAGACTAACACCATCACACAAACACCATCACACAAACACCATCACACAAACACCATCACACTAACACCATCAAATAAACACCATCAAACAAACACCATCACACTAACACCATCAAACAAACACCATCAACCAAACACCATCACACTAACACCATCAAACAAACACCATCAAACAAACACCATCACACAAACACCATCAAAGAAACACCATCAAACAAACACCATCAACCAAACACCATCACACAAACACCATCACACAAACACCATCAAACAAACACCATCACACAAATACCATCACACGAACACCATCAAACAAACACCATCACACAATCACCATCAAACAAACACCATCAAACAAACACCATCAACCAAACACCATCACAAAAACACCATCACACAAACACCATCAAACAAACACCATCACACAAACACCATCACACAATCACCGTCAAACAAACACCATCACACAAACACCATCACACAAACACCATCAAACAAAGACCATCACACAAACACCATCACACTAACACCATCAAACAAACACCATCACACAATCACAATCACACAAACACCATCAAACAAACACCATCACACAAACACCATCACACAAACACCATGAAACAAAGACCATCACACAATCACCATCAAACAAACACCATCACACTAACACCATCACACTAACACCATCAAACAAACACCATCAAACAATCACCATCAATCAAACACCATCACACAAACACCATCACACTAACACCATCAAACAAACACCATCAAACACCATCACACAAACACCATCACACAAACACCATCAAACAAACACCATCACACAAACACCATCAAAGAAACACCATCAAACAAACACCATCAAACAAACACCATCACAATAACACCATCAAACAAACACCATCACACAAACACCATCACACAAATACCATCAAACAAACACCATCACACAAACACCATCAAACAAACACCATCACACAAACACCATCACACAAACACCATGAAACAAAGACCATCACACAATCACCATCAAACAAACACCATCACAAAAACACCATCACACTAACACCATCACACTAACATCATCAAACAAACACCATCACACAATCACCATCAAACAAACACCATCACACAAACACCATCACACTAACACCATCAAACAAACACCATCAAACAAACACCAAAACACAAACACCATCACACAAACACATTCAAAAAAACACCATCACACTAACACCATCAAACAAACACCATCACACAAACACCATCAAAGAAACACCATCAAACAAACACCATCAACCAAACACCATCACACAAACACCATCACAGAAACACCATCAAACAAACACCATCACACAAAGACCATCACACGAACACCATCAAACAAACTCCATCACACAATCACCATCAAAGAAACACCATCAAACAAACACCATCAACGAAACACCATCACACAAACACCATCACACAAACACCATCAAACAAACACCATCACACAAACACCATCACACAATCACCATCAAACAAGCACCATCACACAAACACCATCACACAAACACCATCACACAAACACCATCAAACAAAGACCATCACACAAACGCCATCACACTAACACCATCAAACAAACACCAGCACACAATCACAATCAAACAAACACCATCACACAAACACCATCACACAAATACCATCAAACAAACACCATCACACAAACACCATCAAACAAACACCATCACACAAACACCATCACACAAACACCATGAAACAAACACCATCACACAATCACCATCAAACAAACACCATCACACAAACACCATCAAACTAACACCATCACACTAACATCATCAAACAAACACCATCACACAATCACCATCAAACAAACACCATCTCACTAACACCATCACACAAACACCATCAAACAAACACCATCAAACAAACACCATCACACTAACACCATCAAACAAACACCATCAACCAAACACCATCACACTAACACCATCAAACAAACACCATCAAACAAACACCATCACACAAACACCATCAAAGAAACACCATCAAACAAACACCATCAACCAAACACCATCACACAAACACCATCACACAAACACCATCAAACAAACACCATCACACAAATACCATCACACGAACACCATCAAACAAACACCATCACACAATCACCATCAAACAAACACCATCAAACAAACACCATCAACCAAACACCATCACAAAAACACCATCACACAAACACCATCAAACAAACACCATCACACAAACACCATCACACAATCACCGTCAAACAAACACCATCACACAAACACCATCACACAAACACCATCAAACAAAGACCATCACACAAACACCATCACACTAACACCATCAAACAAACACCATCAAACAATCACCATCACACAAACACCATCAAACAAACACCATCACACAAACACCATCACACAAACACCATGAAACAAAGACCATCACACAATCACCATCAAACAAACACCATCAAACAAACACCATCACACAAACACCATCACACAAACACCATCACACTAACACCATCAAACAAACACCATCAAACAAACACCATCACACAAACACCATCAAAGAAACACCATCAAACAAACACCATCAACCAAACACCATCACACTAACACCATCAAACAAACACCATCAAACAAACACCATCACACAAACACCATCAAAGAAACACCATCAAACAAACACCATCAACCAAACACCATCACACAAACACCATCACACAAACACCATCAAACAAACACCATCACACAAACACCATCACACTAACACCATCAGACTAACACCATCACACTAACACCATCAAACAAACACCATCACACAATCACCATCAAACAAACACCATCACACAAACACCATCACACTAACACCATGAAACAAACACCATCAAAGAAACACCATGAAACAAATGCCATCAACCAAACACCATCACACTAGCACCATCAAACAAACACCATCACACAAACACCATCAAAAAAAACCATCACACAAACACCATCACACTAACACCATCAAACAAACACCATCACAAAATCACCATCAAACAAATACCATCACACAAACACCTTCACACTAACACCATCAAACAAACACCAACACACAAACACCAACAAACAAACACCATCACACAAACACCATCACACTAACACCATCAAACAAACACCATCAAACAAACACCATCACACAAACACCATCACACAAACACCATCAAAAAAACACCATCACACTAACACCATAAAACAAACACCATCACACAAACACCCTCACACTAACACGATCACACAAACACGATCAAACAAACACCATCACACAAACACCATCAAACAAACACCATCACACAAACACCATCAAACAAACACCATCACACAAACACCATCACACTAACACCATCAAACAAACACCATCACACAATCACCATCAAACAAACACCATCACACAAACACCATCACACAAACACCATCACACAAACACCATCAAACAAACACCATCACACAAACACCATCACACTAACACCACCAAACAAACACCATCGAACAAACACCATCACACAAACACCATCACACAAACACCATCACACAAACAGCATCACACAAACACCATCAAACAAACACCATCACACGAACACCATCACACGAACAGCATCAAACAAACACCATCACACAATCACCATCAAACAAACACCATCAGACAAACAGCATCACACAAACACCATCAAACAAACACCATCACACAAACACCATCACACTAACACCATCAAACAAACACCATCACACTAACACCATCAAACAAACACCATCACACCAACAGCATCACACAAACACCATCAAACAAACACCATCTCACAAACACCATCACACAAATACCACCACACAAACACCATCAGACAAACACCATCACACTAACACCATCAAACAAACACCATCACGCTAACACCATCACACTAACACGATCAAACAAACACCATCACACAAACACCATCACACTAACACCATCAGACAAACACCATCACACTAACACCATCAAACAAACACCATCACACAAAAACCATCAAACAAACACCATCACACAAACACCATCACACTAACGCCATCAAACAAACGCCATCAAACAAACACCATCACACAAACACCATCACACAAACACCATCAAAAAAACACCATCACACTAACACCATCACACAAACACCATCACACAAACACCATCACACAAACACCATTACACAAACACCATCAAACAAACACCATCACAAAAACACCATCAAACAAACACCATCACACAAACACCTTCAAACAAACACCATCACACAAACACCATCAAATAAACACAATCAAACAAACACCATCACACAAACACCATCTCACAAACACCATCACACAAATACCACCACACAAACACCATCAAACAAACACCATCACACAAACACCATCAAATAAACACAATCAAACAAACACCATCACACAAACACCATCAGACTAACACCATCACACAAACACCATCACACAAACACCATCACACAAACACCATCACACTAACACCATCAAATAAACACCATCAAACAAACACCATCACACTAACACCATCAAACAAACACCATCAACCAAACACCATCACACTAACACCATCAAACAAACACCATCAAACAAACACCATCACACAAACACCATCAAAGAAACACCATCAAACAAACACCATCAACCAAACACCATCACACAAACACCATCACACAAACACCATCAAACAAACACCATCACACAAATACCATCACACGAACACCATCAAACAAACACCATCACACAATCACCATCAAACAAACACCATCAAACAAACACCATCAACCAAACACCATCACAAAAACACCATCACACAAACACCATCAAACAAACACCATCACACAAACACCATCACACAATCACCGTCAAACAAACACCATCACACAAACACCATCACACAAACACCATCAAACAAAGACCATCACACAAACACCATCACACTAACACCATCAAACAAACACCATCACAAATCACAATCACACAAACACCATCAAACAAACACCATCACACAAACACCATCACACAAACACCATGAAACAAAGACCATCACACAATCACCATCAAACAAACACCATCACACTAACACCATCACACTAACACCATCAAACAAACACCATCAAACAATCACCATCAATCAAACACCATCACACAAACACCATCACACTAACACCATCAAACAAACACCATCAAACACCATCACACAAACACCATCACACAAACACCATCAAACAAACACCATCACACAAACACCATCAAAGAAACACCATCAAACAAACACCATCAAACAAACACCATCACAATAACACCATCAAACAAACACCATCACACAAACACCATCACACAAATACCATCAAACAAACACCATCACACAAACACCATCAAACAAACACCATCACACAAACACCATCACACAAACACCATGAAACAAAGACCATCACACAATCACCATCAAACAAACACCATCACAAAAACACCATCACACTAACACCATCAGACTAACACCATCACACTAACACCATCAAACAAACACCATCACACAATCACCATCAAACAAACACCATCACACAAACACCATCACACTAACACCATGAAACAAACACCATCAAAGAAACACCATGAAACAAATGCCATCAACCAAACACCATCACACTAGCACCATCAAACAAACACCATCACACAAACACCATCAAAAAAAACCATCACACAAACACCATCACACTAACACCATCAAACAAACACCATCACAAAATCACCATCAAACAAATACCATCACACAAACACCTTCACACTAACACCATCAAACAAACACCAACACACAAACACCAACAAACAAACACCATCACACAAACACCATCACACTAACACCATCAAACAAACACCATCAAACAAACACCATCACACAAACACCATCACACAAACACCATCAAAAAAACACCATCACACTAACACCATAAAACAAACACCATCACACAAACACCCTCACACTAACACGATCACACAAACACGATCAAACAAACACCATCACACAAACACCATCAAACAAACACCATCACACAAACACCATCAAACAAACACCATCACACAAACACCATCACACTAACACCATCAAACAAACACCATCACACAATCACCATCAAACAAACACCATCACACAAACACCATCACACAAACACCATCACACAAACACCATCAAACAAACACCATCACACAAACACCATCACACTAACACCACCAAACAAACACCATCGAACAAACACCATCACACAAACACCATCACACAAACACCATCACACAAACAGCATCACACAAACACCATCAAACAAACACCATCACACGAACACCATCACACGAACAGCATCAAACAAACACCATCACACAATCACCATCAAACAAACACCATCAGACAAACAGCATCACACAAACACCATCAAACAAACACCATCACACAAACACCATCACACTAACACCATCAAACAAACACCATCACACTAACACCATCAAACAAACACCATCACACCAACAGCATCACACAAACACCATCAAACAAACACCATCTCACAAACACCATCACACAAATACCACCACACAAACACCATCAGACAAACACCATCACACTAACACCATCAAACAAACACCATCACGCTAACACCATCACACTAACACGATCAAACAAACACCATCACACAAACACCATCACACTAACACCATCAGACAAACACCATCACACTAACACCATCAAACAAACACCATCACACAAAAACCATCAAACAAACACCATCACACAAACACCATCACACTAACGCCATCAAACAAACGCCATCAAACAAACACCATCACACAAACACCATCACACAAACACCATCAAAAAAACACCATCACACTAACACCATCACACAAACACCATCACACAAACACCATCACACAAACACCATTACACAAACACCATCAAACAAACACCATCACAAAAACACCATCAAACAAACACCATCACACAAACACCTTCAAACAAACACCATCACACAAACACCATCAAATAAACACAATCAAACAAACACCATCACACAAACACCATCTCACAAACACCATCACACAAATACCACCACACAAACACCATCAAACAAACACCATCACACAAACACCATCAAATAAACACAATCAAACAAACACCATCACACAAACACCATCAGACTAACACCATCACACAAACACCATCACACAAACACCATCACACAAACACCATCACACAAACACCATCACACTAACACCATCAAATAAACACCATCAAACAAACACCATCACACTAACACCATCAAACAAACACCATCAACCAAACACCATCACACTAACACCATCAAACAAACACCATCAAACAAACACCATCACACAAACACCATCAAAGAAACACCATCAAACAAACACCATCAACCAAACACCATCACACAAACACCATCACACAAACACCATCAAACAAACACCATCACACAAATACCATCACACGAACACCATCAAACAAACACCATCACACAATCACCATCAAACAAACACCATCAAACAAACACCATCAACCAAACACCATCACAAAAACACCATCACACAAACACCATCAAACAAACACCATCACACAAACACCATCACACAATCACCGTCAAACAAACACCATCACACAAACACCATCACACAAACACCATCAAACAAAGACCATCACACAAACACCATCACACTAACACCATCAAACAAACACCATCACACAATCACAATCACACAAACACCATCAAACAAACACCATCACACAAACACCATCACACAAACACCATGAAACAAAGACCATCACACAATCACCATCAAACAAACACCATCACACTAACACCATCACACTAACACCATCAAACAAACACCATCAAACAATCACCATCAATCAAACACCATCACACAAACACCATCACACTAACACCATCAAACAAACACCATCAAACACCATCACACAAACACCATCACACAAACACCATCAAACAAACACCATCACACAAACACCATCAAAGAAACACCATCAAACAAACACCATCAAACAAACACCATCACAATAACACCATCAAACAAACACCATCACACAAACACCATCACACAAATACCATCAAACAAACACCATCACACAAACACCATCAAACAAACACCATCACACAAACACCATCACACAAACACCATGAAACAAAGACCATCACACAATCACCATCAAACAAACACCATCACAAAAACACCATCACACTAACACCATCACACTAACATCATCAAACAAACACCATCACACAATCACCATCAAACAAACACCATCACACAAACACCATCACACTAACACCATCAAACAAACACCATCAAACAAACACCATCACACAAACACCATCACACTAACACCATCAAACAAACACCATCACACAATCACCATCAAACAAACACCATCACACAAACACCATCACACAAACACCATCACACAAACACCATCAAACAAACACCATCACACAAACACCATCACACTAACACCACCAAACAAACACCATCGAACAAACACCATCACACAAACACCATCACACAAACACCATCACACAAACAGCATCACACAAACACCATCAAACAAACACCATCACACGAACACCATCACACGAACAGCATCAAACAAACACCATCACACAATCACCATCAAACAAACACCATCAGACAAACAGCATCACACAAACACCATCAAACAAACACCATCACACAAACACCATCACACTAACACCATCAAACAAACACCATCACACTAACACCATCAAACAAACACCATCACACCAACAGCATCACACAAACACCATCAAACAAACACCATCTCACAAACACCATCACACAAATACCACCACACAAACACCATCAGACAAACACCATCACACTAACACCATCAAACAAACACCATCACGCTAACACCATCACACTAACACGATCAAACAAACACCATCACACAAACACCATCACACTAACACCATCAGACAAACACCATCACACTAACACCATCAAACAAACACCATCACACAAAAACCATCAAACAAACACCATCACACAAACACCATCACACTAACGCCATGAAACAAACGCCATCAAACAAACACCATCACACAAACACCATCACACAAACACCATCAAAAAAACACCATCACACTAACACCATCACACAAACACCATCACACAAACACCATCACACAAACACCATTACACAAACACCATCAAACAAACACCATCACAAAAACACCATCAAACAAACACCATCACACAAACACCTTCAAACAAACACCATCACACAAACACCATCAAATAAACACAATCAAACAAACACCATCACACAAACACCATCTCACAAACACCATCACACAAATACCACCACACAAACACCATCAAACAAACACCATCACACAAACACCATCAAATAAACACAATCAAACAAACACCATCACACAAACACCATCAGACTAACACCATCACACAAACACCATCACACAAACACCATCACACAAACACCATCACACTAACACCATCAAATAAACACCATCAAACAAACACCATCACACTAACACCATCAAACAAACACCATCAACCAAACACCATCACACTAACACCATCAAACAAACACCATCAAACAAACACCATCACACAAACACCATCAAAGAAACACCATCAAACAAACACCATCAACCAAACACCATCACACAAACACCATCACACAAACACCATCAAACAAACACCATCACACAAATACCATCACACGAACACCATCAAACAAACACCATCACACAATCACCATCAAACAAACACCATCAAACAAACACCATCAACCAAACACCATCACAAAAACACCATCACACAAACACCATCAAACAAACACCATCACACAAACACCATCACACAATCACCGTCAAACAAACACCATCACACAAACACCATCACACAAACACCATCAAACAAAGACCATCACACAAACACCATCACACTAACACCATCAAACAAACACCATCACACAATCACAATCACACAAACACCATCAAACAAACACCATCACACAAACACCATCACACAAACACCATGAAACAAAGACCATCACACAATCACCATCAAACAAACACCATCACACTAACACCATCACACTAACACCATCAAACAAACACCATCAAACAATCACCATCAATCAAACACCATCACACAAACACCATCACACTAACACCATCAAACAAACACCATCAAACACCATCACACAAACACCATCACACAAACACCATCAAACAAACACCATCACACAAACACCATCAAAGAAACACCATCAAACAAACACCATCAAACAAACACCATCACAATAACACCATCAAACAAACACCATCACACAAACACCATCACACAAATACCATCAAACAAACACCATCACACAAACACCATCAAACAAACACCATCACACAAACACCATCACACAAACACCATGAAACAAAGACCATCACACAATCACCATCAAACAAACACCATCACAAAAACACCATCACACTAACACCATCACACTAACATCATCAAACAAACACCATCACACAATCACCATCAAACAAACACCATCACACAAACACCATCACACTAACACCATCAAACAAACACCATCAAACAAACACCAAAACACAAACACCATCACACAAACACATTCAAAAAAACACCATCACACTAACCCCATCAAACAAACACCATCACACAAACACCATCACACTAACACCATCAAACAAACACCATCAAACAAACACCATCACACAAACACCATCAAAGAAACACCATCAAACAAACACCATCAACCAAACACCATCACACAAACACCATCACACAAACACCATCAAACAAACACCATCACACAAATACCATCACACGAACACCATCAAACAAACACCATCACACAATCACCATCAAACAAACACCATCAAACAAACACCATCAACCAAACACCATCACAAAAACACCATCACACAAACACCATCAAACAAACACCATCACACAAACACCATCACACAATCACCGTCAAACAAACACCATCACACAAACACCATCACACAAACACCATCAAACAAAGACCATCACACAAACACCATCACACTAACACCATCAAACAAACACCATCAAACAATCACCATCACACAAACACCATCAAACAAACACCATCACACAAACACCATCACACAAACACCATGAAACAAAGACCATCACACAATCACCATCAAACAAACACCATCAAACAAACACCATCACACAAACACCATCACACAAACACCATCACACTAACACCATCAAACAAACACCATCAAACAAACACCATCACACAAACACCATCAAAGAAACACCATCAAACAAACACCATCAACCAAACACCATCACACTAACACCATCAAACAAACACCATCAAACAAACACCATCACACAAACACCATCAAAGAAACACCATCAAACAAACACCATCAACCAAACACCATCACACAAACACCATCACACAAACACCATCAAACAAACACCATCACACAAACACCATCACACTAACACCATCAGACTAACACCATCACACTAACACCATCAAACAAACACCATCACACAATCACCATCAAACAAACACCATCACACAAACACCATCACACTAACACCATGAAACAAACACCATCAAAGAAACACCATGAAACAAACGCCATCAACCAAACACCATCACACTAGCACCATCAAACAAACACCATCACACAAACACCATCAAAAAAAACCATCACACAAACACCATCACACTAACACCATCAAACAAACACCATCACAAAATCACCATCAAACAAATACCATCACACAAACACCTTCACACTAACACCATCAAACAAACACCAACACACAAACACCAACAAACAAACACCATCACACAAACACCATCACACTAACACCATCAAACAAACACCATCAAACAAACACCATCACACAAACACCATCACACAAACACCATCAAAAAAACACCATCACACTAACACCATAAAACAAACACCATCACACAAACACCCTCACACTAACACGATCACACAAACACGATCAAACAAACACCATCACACAAACACCATCAAACAAACACCATCACACAAACACCATCAAACAAACACCATCACACAAACACCATCACACTAACACCATCAAACAAACACCATCACACAATCACCATCAAACAAACACCATCACACAAACACCATCACACAAACACCATCACACAAACACCATCAAACAAACACCATCACACAAACACTATCACACTAACACCACCAAACAAACACCATCAAACAAACACCATCACACAAACACCATCACACAAACACCATCACACAAACAGCATCACACAAACACCATCAAACAAACACCATCACACGAACACCATCACACGAACAGCATCAAACAAACACCATCACACAATCACCATCAAACAAACACCATCAGACAAACAGCATCACACAAACACCATCAAACAAACACCATCACACAAACACCATCACACTAACACCATCAAACAAACACCATCACACTAACACCATCAAACAAACACCATCACACCAACAGCATCACACAAACACCATCAAACAAACACCATCTCACAAACACCATCACACAAATACCACCACACAAACAACATCAGACAAACACCATCACACTAACACCATCAAACAAACACCATCACGCTAACACCATCACACTAACACGATCAAACAAACACCATCACACAAACACCATCACACTAACACCATCAGACAAACACCATCACACTAACACCATCAAACAAACACCATCACACAAAAACCATCAAACAAACACCATCACACAAACACCATCACACTAACGCCATCAAACAAACACCATCAAACAAACACCATCACACAAACACCATCACACAAACACCATCAAAAAAACACCATCACACTAACACCATCACACAAACACCATCACACAAACACCATCACACAAACACCATTACACAAACACCATCAAACAAACACCATCACAAAAACACCATCAAACAAACACCATCACACAAACACCTTCAAACAAACACCATCACACAAACACCATCAAATAAACACAATCAAACAAACACCATCACACAAACACCATCTCACAAACACCATCACACAAATACCACCACACAAACACCATCAAACAAACACCATCACACAAACACCATCAAATAAACACAATCAAACAAACACCATCACACAAACACCATCAGACTAACACCATCACACAAACACCATCACACAAACACCATCACACAAACACCATCACACTAACACCATCAAATAAACACCATCAAACAAACACCATCACACTAACACCATCAAACAAACACCATCAACCAAACACCATCACACTAACACCATCAAACAAACACCATCAAACAAACACCATCACACAAACACCATCAAAGAAACACCATCAAACAAACACCATCAACCAAACACCATCACACAAACACCATCACACAAACACCATCAAACAAACACCATCACACAAATACCATCACACGAACACCATCAAACAAACACCATCACACAATCACCATCAAACAAACACCATCAAACAAACACCATCAACCAAACACCATCACAAAAACACCATCACACAAACACCATCAAACAAACACCATCACACAAACACCATCACACAATCACCGTCAAACAAACACCATCACACAAACACCATCACACAAACACCATCAAACAAAGACCATCACACAAACACCATCACACTAACACCATCACACAAACACCATGAAACAAAGACCATCACACAATCACCATCAAACAAACACCATCACACTAACACCATCACACTAACACCATCAAACAAACACCATCAAACAATCACCATCAATCAAACACCATCACACAAACACCATCACACTAACACCATCAAACAAACACCATCAAACACCATCACACAAACACCATCACACAAACACCATCAAACAAACACCATCACACAAACACCATCAAAGAAACACCATCAAACAAACACCATCAAACAAACACCATCACACTAACACCATAAAACAAACACCATCACACAAACACCCTCACACTAACACGATCACACAAACACGATCAAACAAACACCATCACACAAACACCATCAAACAAACACCATCACACAAACACCATCAAACAAACACCATCACACAAACACCATCACACTAACACCATCAAACAAACACCATCACACAATCACCATCAAACAAACACCATCACACAAACACCATCACACAAACACCATCACACAAACACCATCAAACAAACACCATCACACAAACACTATCACACTAACACCACCAAACAAACACCATCAAACAAACACCATCACACAAACACCATCACACAAACACCATCACACAAACAGCATCACACAAACACCATCAAACAAACACCATCACACGAACACCATCACACGAACAGCATCAAACAAACACCATCACACAATCACCATCAAACAAACACCATCAGACAAACAGCATCACACAAACACCATCAAACAAACACCATCACACAAACACCATCACACTAACACCATCAAACAAACACCATCACACTAACACCATCAAACAAACACCATCACACCAACAGCATCACACAAACACCATCAAACAAACACCATCTCACAAACACCATCACACAAATACCACCACACAAACAACATCAGACAAACACCATCACACTAACACCATCAAACAAACACCATCACGCTAACACCATCACACTAACACGATCAAACAAACACCATCACACAAACACCATCACACTAACACCATCAGACAAACACCATCACACTAACACCATCAAACAAACACCATCACACAAAAACCATCAAACAAACACCATCACACAAACACCATCACACTAACGCCATCAAACAAACACCATCAAACAAACACCATCACACAAACACCATCACACAAACACCATCAAAAAAACACCATCACACTAACACCATCACACAAACACCATCACACAAACACCATCACACAAACACCATTACACAAACACCATCAAACAAACACCATCACAAAAACACCATCAAACAAACACCATCACACAAACACCTTCAAACAAACACCATCACACAAACACCATCAAATAAACACAATCAAACAAACACCATCACACAAACACCATCTCACAAACACCATCACACAAATACCACCACACAAACACCATCAAACAAACACCATCACACAAACACCATCAAATAAACACAATCAAACAAACACCATCACACAAACACCATCAGACTAACACCATCACACAAACACCATCACACAAACACCATCACACAAACACCATCACACTAACACCATCAAATAAACACCATCAAACAAACACCATCACACTAACACCATCAAACAAACACCATCAACCAAACACCATCACACTAACACCATCAAACAAACACCATCAAACAAACACCATCACACAAACACCATCAAAGAAACACCATCAAACAAACACCATCAACCAAACACCATCACACAAACACCATCACACAAACACCATCAAACAAACACCATCACACAAATACCATCACACGAACACCATCAAACAAACACCATCACACAATCACCATCAAACAAACACCATCAAACAAACACCATCAACCAAACACCATCACAAAAACACCATCACACAAACACCATCAAACAAACACCATCACACAAACACCATCACACAATCACCGTCAAACAAACACCATCACACAAACACCATCACACAAACACCATCAAACAAAGACCATCACACAAACACCATCACACTAACACCATCACACAAACACCATGAAACAAAGACCATCACACAATCACCATCAAACAAACACCATCACACTAACACCATCACACTAACACCATCAAACAAACACCATCAAACAATCACCATCAATCAAACACCATCACACAAACACCATCACACTAACACCATCAAACAAACACCATCAAACACCATCACACAAACACCATCACACAAACACCATCAAACAAACACCATCACACAAACACCATCAAAGAAACACCATCAAACAAACACCATCAAACAAACACCATCACAATAACACCATCAAACAAACACCATCACACAAACACCATCACACAAATACCATCAAACAAACACCATCACACAAACACCATCAAACAAACACCATCACACAAACACCATCACACAAACACCATGAAACAAAGACCATCACACAATCACCATCAAACAAACACCATCACAAAAACACCATCACACTAACACCATCACACTAACATCATCAAACAAACACCATCACACAATCACCATCAAACAAACACCATCACACAAACACCATCACACTAACACCATCAAACAAACACCATCAAACAAACACCAAAACACAAACACCATCACACAAACACATTCAAAAAAACACCATCACACTAACACCATCAAACAAACACCATCACACAAACACCATCAAAGAAACACCATCAAACAAACACCATCAACCAAACACCATCACACAAACACCATCACAGAAACACCATCAAACAAACACCATCACACAAAGACCATCACACGAACACCATCAAACAAACTCCATCACACAATCACCATCAAAGAAACACCATCAAACAAACACCATCAACGAAACACCATCACACAAACACCATCACACAAACACCATCAAACAAACACCATCACACAAACACCATCACACAATCACCATCAAACAAGCACCATCACACAAACACCATCACACAAACACCATCACACAAACACCATCAAACAAAGACCATCACACAAACGCCATCACACTAACACCATCAAACAAACACCAGCACACAATCACAATCAAACAAACACCATCACACAAACACCATCACACAAATACCATCAAACAAACACCATCACACAAACACCATCAAACAAACACCATCACACAAACACCATCACACAAACACCATGAAACAAACACCATCACACAATCACCATCAAACAAACACCATCACACAAACACCATCAAACTAACACCATCACACTAACATCATCAAACAAACACCATCACACAATCACCATCAAACAAACACCATCTCACTAACACCATCACACAAACACCATCAAACAAACACCATCAAACAAACACCATCACACTAACACCATCAAACAAACACCATCAACCAAACACCATCACACTAACACCATCAAACAAACACCATCAAACAAACACCATCACACAAACACCATCAAAGAAACACCATCAAACAAACACCATCAACCAAACACCATCACACAAACACCATCACACAAACACCATCAAACAAACACCATCACACAAATACCATCACACGAACACCATCAAACAAACACCATCACACAATCACCATCAAACAAACACCATCAAACAAACACCATCAACCAAACACCATCACAAAAACACCATCACACAAACACCATCAAACAAACACCATCACACAAACACCATCACACAATCACCGTCAAACAAACACCATCACACAAACACCATCACACAAACACCATCAAACAAAGACCATCACACAAACACCATCACACTAACACCATCAAACAAACACCATCAAACAATCACAATCACACAAACACCATCAAACAAACACCATCACACAAACACCATCACACAAACACCATGAAACAAAGACCATCACACAATCACCATCAAACAAACACCATCAAACAAACACCATCACACTAACACCATCAAACAAACACCATCAAACAATCACCATCAATCAAACACCATCACACAAACACCATCACACTAACACCATCAAACAAACACCATCAAACACCATCACACAAACACCATCACACAAACACCATCAAACAAACACCATCACACAAACACCATCAAAGAAACACCATCAAACAAACACCATCAAACAAACACCATCACAATAACACCATCAAACAAACACCATCACACAAACACCATCACACAAATACCATCAAACAAACACCATCACACAAACACCATCAAACAAACACCATCACACAAACACCATCACACAAACACCATGAAACAAAGACCATCACACAATCACCATCAAACAAACACCATCACAAAAACACCATCACACTAACACCATCACACTAACATCATCAAACAAACACCATCACACAATCACCATCAAACAAACACCATCACACAAACACCATCACACTAACACCATCAAACAAACACCATCAAACAAACACCAAAACACAAACACCATCACACAAACACATTCAAAAAAACACCATCACACTAACACCATCAAACAAACACCATCACACAAACACCATCAAAGAAACACCATCAAACAAACACCATCAACCAAACACCATCACACAAACACCATCACAGAAACACCATCAAACAAACACCATCACACAAAGACCATCACACGAACACCATCAAACAAACTCCATCACACAATCACCATCAAAGAAACACCATCAAACAAACACCATCAACGAAACACCATCACACAAACACCATCACACAAACACCATCAAACAAACACCATCACACAAACACCATCACACAATCACCATCAAACAAGCACCATCACACAAACACCATCACACAAACACCATCACACAAACACCATCAAACAAAGACCATCACACAAACGCCATCACACTAACACCATCAAACAAACACCAGCACACAATCACAATCAAACAAACACCATCACACAAACACCATCACACAAATACCATCAAACAAACACCATCACACAAACACCATCAAACAAACACCATCACACAAACACCATCACACAAACACCATGAAACAAAGACCATCACGCAATCACCATCAAACAAACACCATCACACAAACACCATCAAACTAACACCATCACACTAACATCATCAAACAAACACCATCACACAATCACCATCAAACAAACACCATCTCACTAACACCATCACACAAACACCATCAAACAAACACCATCACACAAACACCATCAAACAAGCACCATCAAAAAAACACCATCAAACAAACAACATCACACGAACACCATCACACAAACACCATCACACAAACACCATCATACTAACACCATCACACAAACACCGTCACACAAACACCATCAAACAAACACCATCACACAAACACCATCAAAGAAACACCATCAAACAAATACCATCAACCAAACACCATCACACAAACACCATCACACAAACACCATCAAACAAACACCATCACACAAACACCATCACACTAACACCATCAGACTAACACCATCACACTAACACCATCAAACAAACACCATCACACAATCACCATCAAACAAACACCATCACACAAACACCATCACACTAACACCATGAAACAAACACCATCAAAGAAACACCATGAAACAAACGCCATCAACCAAACACCATCACACTAGCACCATCAAACAAACACCATCACACAAACACCATCAAAAAAAACCATCACACAAACACCATCACACTAACACCATCAAACAAACACCATCACAAAATCACCATCAAACAAATACCATCACACAAACACCTTCACACTAACACCATCAAACAAACACCAACACACAAACACCAACAAACAAACACCATCACACAAACACCATCACACTAACACCATCAAACAAACACCATCAAACAAACACCATCACACAAACACCATCACACAAACACCATCAAAAAAACACCATCACACTAACACCATAAAACAAACACCATCACACAAACACCCTCACACTAACACGATCACACAAACACGATCAAACAAACACCATCACACAAACACCATCAAACAAACACCATCACACAAACACCATCAAACAAACACCATCACACAAACACCATCACACTAACACCATCAAACAAACACCATCACACAATCACCATCAAACAAACACCATCACACAAACACCATCACACAAACACCATCACACAAACACCATCAAACAAACACCATCACACAAACACCATCACACTAACACCACCAAACAAACACCATCAAACAAACACCATCACACAAACACCATCACACAAACACCATCACACAAACAGCATCACACAAACACCATCAAACAAACACCATCACACGAACACCATCACACGAACAGCATCAAACAAACACCATCACACAATCACCATCAAACAAACACCATCAGACAAACAGCATCACACAAACACCATCAAACAAACACCATCACACAAACACCATCACACTAACACCATCAAACAAACACCATCACACTAACACCATCAAACAAACACCATCACACCAACAGCATCACACAAACACCATCAAACAAACACCATCTCACAAACACCATCACACAAATACCACCACACAAACACCATCAGACAAACACCATCACACTAACACCATCAAACAAACACCATCACGCTAACACCATCACACTAACACGATCAAACAAACACCATCACACAAACACCATCACACTAACACCATCAGACAAACACCATCACACTAACACCATCAAACAAACACCATCACACAAAAACCATCAAACAAACACCATCACACAAACACCATCACACTAACGCCATCAAACAAACACCATCAAACAAACACCATCACACAAACACCATCACACAAACACCATCAAACAAACACCATCAAACAAACACCATCAAACAAACACCATCACACAAACACCATCAAAAAAACACCATCACACTAACACCATCACACAAACACCATCACACAAACACCATCACACAAACACCATTACACAAACACCATCAAACAAACACCATCACAAAAACACCATCAAACAAACACCATCACACAAACACCATCAAACAAACACCATCACACAAACACCATCAAATAAACACAATCAAACAAACACCATCACACAAACACCATCAAACAAACACCATCACACAAACACCATCAAAGAAACACCATCAAACAAATACCATCAACCAAACACCATCACACAAACACCATCACACAAACACCATCAAACAAACACCATCACACAAACACCATCACACTAACACCATCAGACTAACACCATCACACTAACACCATCAAACAAACACCATCACACAATCACCATCAAACAAACACCATCACACAAACACCATCACACTAACACCATGAAACAAACACCATCAAAGAAACACCATGAAACAAACGCCATCAACCAAACACCATCACACTAGCACCATCAAACAAACACCATCACACAAACACCATCAAAAAAAACCATCACACAAACACCATCACACTAACACCATCAAACAAACACCATCACAAAATCACCATCAAACAAATACCATCACACAAACACCTTCACACTAACACCATCAAACAAACACCAACACACAAACACCAACAAACAAACACCATCACACAAACACCATCACACTAACACCATCAAACAAACACCATCAAACAAACACCATCACACAAACACCATCACACAAACACCATCAAAAAAACACCATCACACTAACACCATAAAACAAACACCATCACACAAACACCCTCACACTAACACGATCACACAAACACGATCAAACAAACACCATCACACAAACACCATCAAACAAACACCATCACACAAACACCATCAAACAAACACCATCACACAAACACCATCACACTAACACCATCAAACAAACACCATCACACAATCACCATCAAACAAACACCATCACACAAACACCATCACACAAACACCATCACACAAACACCATCAAACAAACACCATCACACAAACACCATCACACTAACACCACCAAACAAACACCATCAAACAAACACCATCACACAAACACCATCACACAAACACCATCACACAAACAGCATCACACAAACACCATCAAACAAACACCATCACACGAACACCATCACACGAACAGCATCAAACAAACACCATCACACAATCACCATCAAACAAACACCATCAGACAAACAGCATCACACAAACACCATCAAACAAACACCATCACACAAACACCATCACACTAACACCATCAAACAAACACCATCACACTAACACCATCAAACAAACACCATCACACCAACAGCATCACACAAACACCATCAAACAAACACCATCTCACAAACACCATCACACAAATACCACCACACAAACACCATCAGACAAACACCATCACACTAACACCATCAAACAAACACCATCACGCTAACACCATCACACTAACACGATCAAACAAACACCATCACACAAACACCATCACACTAACACCATCAGACAAACACCATCACACTAACACCATCAAACAAACACCATCACACAAAAACCATCAAACAAACACCATCACACAAACACCATCACACTAACGCCATCAAACAAACACCATCAAACAAACACCATCACACAAACACCATCACACAAACACCATCAAACAAACACCATCAAACAAACACCATCAAACAAACACCATCACACAAACACCATCAAAAAAACACCATCACACTAACACCATCACACAAACACCATCACACAAACACCATCACACAAACACCATTACACAAACACCATCAAACAAACACCATCACAAAAACACCATCAAACAAACACCATCACACAAACACCATCAAACAAACACCATCACACAAACA